>NC_134483.1:357115252-357290252 GCF_040206685.1 Ascaphus truei | reverse complement strand
ATTTTTCCCCCACTGTTTTTACTGTGTACTGTATGTCTTAAACTAATTGTCCTTTTTTTCCAATGACAGATCGTCAGACTTCAATCCGATCGGAATGGTCTGGCATCAGCTGAAGGACCATATCCGGAAAGTGGTGAAACCCTCCAAAAAGCACGAGTTGTTGAAAGGCATAATGAGTTTTTGGAACGATGTACTCACTGTGGAACGCTGCAATAAATTTATAGACCATATTGCCACTGTGTTGCCCGCGCGTAATGGGCAAGCATCAGGAAAGTAGTACTGTGCTGTAGTATTGTAAGTACAGTATGATACAGGTAAGTATGGCACAGATTTTATCTTTCCCAATAGTCAGAGTATACAGTAGTTAGTTTTTTCTTTACAGAGAGAGCAGCACCAGCCATCAGGTTACAGTACATAGTATTTAACAGTAGTCAGAGTATACAGTAGTTCCAGTATAGACTAGTTTGACAGTACTATAGTAACTGCCTACTAACTGCTCAATTTGTTTATTTCCAAAGAAAGCAGCACCAGCCATGTACAGTAGTACTGCACAACACACAATGCCATAATACAGTACGCACATAACTGCACTAATTTTTTATTTTCTTGTCGTTTCAGGAAAAAAGGGTGGCCTGGGGGGAGGTGGGGTGTTGTGTCCAGTCTAATCTGTTTGTACAGTCAAATGTACAGTGTATAAACAGCAGTAATGATGTACACAAAACCTCTCCTCTCTCAATGAACTACTGTACTGTACACAGAATGAGGAACAAGATAAAGACGGAAAAATAATATTACTATATATATATGGGGAGGACCGAAACGTTGGCGGCCTTGTGTTACTGAATACACTTTTTTGATACCATACCTGCAGTGTGCTGTCTCTTTTTGGCTATTAGGGTCCCCTGGTCTCCATATGTCTACATACTCTTTATGGGACAAGCATCTGCCTCCTGCTACAAAACCGTGAGTGCTAATCTCCATACCTGACTATATATATATAAGGCAGATGCTTGTCCCATAAAGAGTATGTAGACATATGGAGACCAGGGGACCCTAATAGCCAAAAAGAGACAGCACACTGCAGGTATGGTATCAAAAAAGTGTATTCAGTAACACAAGGCCGCCAACGTTTCGGTCCTCCCCATATATATATAGTAATATTATTTTTCCGTCTTTATCTTGTTCCTCATTCTGTGTACAGTACAGTATATATAAATATATATATTATACATTACAGTATATATTATTAAATAATATTCTTATAAATGTGCATTATTCATGTTTCCCCATGTTTTACAAATGTTTTCTAAATGTTTATCCAATTTCAATCTGCCAGAAGAACTTAATAAAGACTGCATTATGTATTATTCATGATTATTTTTATATTTGTATTTTTTGGTTCCTGATAAAATAAAATAAATATTTATTCACATTCCTGCTAATCATAATCATTGACAACAACCACAACCCCCCCCCGCACCCCTACAGTTCACCAATGAATAAGAATGAATGACAAAACAACATGAATCAGTTAATGGTTTTTTTAACTCTCAGTTCTCACAATGCTGTGCAAATCAGATTTACATTTCAAAATCAAGAAGGGATTTTCCAAAGCGTTACCGTAAACAAAGCCTCAAAGGGTTGGGGGGAGGGGGGTGGGGTGAGTCATGTGCAGTAATCAGCTAGCTCCCATCTCAAAGAGGATTACACGCAGGCGCACTGAGGCTTTGTAGCTCAGCTAGGGACGGATTAAGAACACAATGGCAATATTCAGAAAATTAACGACTCTGTGGAGAGAGGGGGTTGGGTGACTTGTGCACAGTAAGCAGCAAGCTCCCATCTCTAAAAGGATTAGAGTACACGCAGGCGCAGTGAGGCGATTGACGCTCAGCTAGGGACAGATTAAAAACACAATGACTAACTAACTTCAGAAAATTAACGACTCTGGGGAGAGAGAGGGTTGGGTGACTCATGCGCAGTAAGCAGCAAGCTCCCATCTCTAAAAGGATTAGAGTACATGCAGGCGCAGTGAGGCGATTGACGCTCTGCTAGGGACGGATTAAAAACACAATGACTAACTAACTAACTTCAGAAAATTAATGACTCTGTGGGGGTGTCTGTCGATAAGAGTTTGTGGGGGAGGGATGAAGGATTAGTTGTGCAGCAGTTCAAAGAAATAACATACTGTAGAGTACAGTAATTTCAAAAGGCAGTTCATCATAATACTGTAATTTGATCCCTACACCCCCCAAATACAGTACATAAAAAGCACACAAATCAACCATGTGCAGGCAAACGCACAGATTTAATATCGTAATATCAAGATTGTTTTTACAGGCTTGTGGATAAAATAACAGTTAAAAAAATCATAATAAAATTTTTTTGGGGGGGGCACTCAAGCAAGCAGTGGTGGGTAAAGTTACAGGTGCATGAGCAGGAATAAACTAGTTCCCATCCAAAAGAGGATTAAACCCAGGCGCATAGAGAGGTGATGCTCTGTGCAAATCTAATTCGAGAAGGGATTTTCCAAAGCGTTGCCGTAAACAAAGCCTCAAAATTCCCATCTAAAAGAGAGTTACACGCAGGCGCAGTGAGGCTTTGTAGCTTGACTATGGACGGAATCAGAACACAATGGCAAGATTCAGTAAATTAATGACTCTGTGGAGAGGGGGGGGTTGGGTGACTAATGCGCAGAAAGCAGCTCCCATCTCAAAAAGGATTACACGCAGGCACAGTGAGGCTTTGTAGCTCGGCTATGGACGGATTAAGAACACAATGGCAAGATTCAGAAAATTAACGACTCCGTGGAATTTCAAATCCTTGAGCTAGCGTTCGTGGGGGAGGGGGCTACAGGGTACAGCTGCATGCATTTCAAGCTAAAGACATACTTTAATTTCCAAAGGCAGTTCATCATAATAATACACCCCCAAATACAGTATGTAAAAAGCACACAAATCAACCATGTGCAGTCAAACGCACAGGGTCGCAGTCAAAAGCTACAGCACAGATTGAATATCGTAATACAGTAAGATGGTTTTTGCAGGCTTGTGGAGAAAAAAAAAAAAAAATTACAATAAAAAAAAAAATGTAATTTTTTTTTTGGTCATTCACTCAGGCAAGCAAGCAGTGGTGGGCGAAGTTACAGGCGCATGTGCAGTAAATTCCTGCGTCAAGCAGGAATGTGATTGAAACCAGACACACGTTCAAAGGAATGGTGTGGGAGAGATGTACTACATTGTAGAGAAGATAAGAAGTTGAAATACCCTGCAGTGCAGTTAATTATCCTGAGCGAGGGGAGAGCGCTGTATATGCCGAAATGTGACACTGTTACAGTACAGTACACGTCTATGCGTTTCAACAATTTTCAAATGAGACATACTGAGACATACTGTACTGCAGAACAGCACTGCAAATGCATGTATACTTTAAATATGCAAATTTAGAATTACTGCACGCGCAAACACAGACTGTGTACTGACGTAGGTTGAACCGCGAAGGTATTAGACTTCCAAGACAACAGCTCGCAAACGCCCTCCTGAGTTTTTACATGGCATTGCAGTATTGCAGACAGCGAGAATAAAATGCTAATATCACAAGCGCAAAAATAACGCAGTTCACTCCGGGCGAAAACGACAAAAAAACGCACCTAACCAGGATAATCTGAGAGCCGCGGATCTAGCTGACTTAGAGTCAGATCGTCTGCCACTGCAGTGTCCACACTAAAAGAGGCATTGAACTTATGAAAGTAAACATACATCATGCCTCTTTGAGTGTGGGCACCTTGCATAAATACTACATATAAAAGGTAATACGACAATTTCACCATCAATATTTATTCTAATTGACACAAAGTAGGAGGCAGAATAATCAACACAATAAACGCAACTGCTACATCAGTCCTAATCCATGATAAATTCAATAGAAAAAGAGTATAACTCTCTGAAAGTAAATAAAGACTCCGGAGGGATAAAAGCAAATTTTCCCTGCAGAAGTTTGGACCGGCCGGTCTAGAGAGATTATAATAATAGAAAAAAACATACATGTAGAGATGATGTCAACACTGAAAATGCTCTCAATATGTAAATACTAGCTATGCCCTTTTATGCACTAGATACGTACTATAAAGTTGTTAATCGCCAATATGCAAAGTGCGCTCAATATACATTGAATACGTGTTACCGTGAAAAGAGTACTACGATACCACCATAAGGCAAATAAATGTGGACAGGTCCAACGGTATGCGGAACATCAGTTGAACCTCGATTTCACAATGCAGAAAGTTAATTGCCACGGTCTGGAACAAGCAGAGACGATTAAAAGAGAGTAAGTTGCAGGAGTGCACATCAATATGCGTTACGCGTCATCCAGGTCAGAGAGGACGTTGTGATGACCCATCCCAATGTGTGTTTCACCAAAGCTGCTTCTGGGGTGTGAGTGTCAGCTATGAAGACCAATCTTAGATCCCCTAAATAATGAGTGAATATACCAACAGAATCTTGCAAGAATAATGACACTGTTGAATAATTTCAAGAGAACATCTTAATTCTAAGATGAAAAAAAGAGAGATTTAAGAAATTGTCAGGATCCGTGATCCGGGATGTGCTCGGTGCACCCGGTGCTTACCCCAGCCCATTATTGGGCCCCCCGCTCCTTCCGTCAACCGTGACGCTTCTCTTCCTCCTTCTGTGACCAGCCACCATGTTATCGGCGTGCGCGCATGCTGCGCAGAGGAAAATACGTTTCCCTCCGGTCCCGCCTCCAGACTTCGCTCACATGGTGATATCATCGGCACGCAGTGCGGACATGTGGTGTGTGGTCAACGAGCTCACGAGTCATGTCATCTGGCGTCATCAGGGATTTTTCCCACACCGGTCTCCTGCACTCAAACTACCAATCATTGTCTGCCTTACTGACACACCTCCTCCTGTCTGTACCTCATTGGTTTCTCTCTCCTATATATGCTCAGCTGGCCCACTGGCAAATCGGCTGGGCATAAACCTTCCTATGTATGAAGTGTTCACTGCTACCCTTGCCTCCACAGTCTTGTCTTGTGCAGTTCCTAGCTTCTACGTTTTTGACCCCGGCTATTCTTTTGACTCTGCTCTCTACGCTCCTGACCCAGGTTACCAATGACGATCTGCATCTCTCCAATCCCGACCTCGGCAAGTACCTCTGACTATCAGTACCTCTCCAAACCCCGACCCAGCTACCTCGACCAATCTACACTCCAGACACGCCTATGTGGCTGTGCGTTGGTGTTTATAAATATCCCCACATTGGCCTCGCGGTCACGCCTTGTTTGTGGTGTTCACTCCATTACAGTATGCTCAGCCTTCGTGGATTCTGGTTCAGGAGGCAACTTCATTGACCAGGGCTTTTCTGAGAGGATTAACATCCCCCTCGTAAGCAAGAAATTCCCTGTATGGTTTGAAGCAATTGATGGTTGAACACTGCAACCAGCATTCATTTCCTTACAAATCACCCTCTTTCGGTTACAAACCGTAAGGACCATCCCGAAGAAATCCAGCTGGTTGCCATCCATACTCCATCAGTCGACGTGATTCTTGGCCTTCCGTGGCCCCAACTTCACAACCCACATATAGATTTGACTGACAAGGAACTTGTCCTGGGGAGTGCTTCCTGTTCCAAGAACTGTGCCGTGTCCATCAAAAGCATATGCAGGGTTGTTGCTCCTAGTGAAGAAAAGGTAACTTTGCCCGAGGTCTAAACCGAATTTTATGATGTTTTCGATAAAGCAAGATCAGAGGTTCAGCTACCTCACCACTCTTTCAATTGTCCTATTGACTATCCGTTACCTGTTACTCGTTTCAGTTCCTCCCAGGGGGCGCTCATATCCACTTTCCCTTCCTGAAACTAAGGTTATGAAGGAGTACTGTACATTCAGGAAAATCTACAAAAGGGGTTTATTCGAAAATCTTCTTCACCAGCCGGAGCAGGAATTTTCTTTTTGAAAAAAAAGGACTGATCCCTATGACCCTGTATTGATTATAGAGGCCTTTACAAAATCACCATCAAAAATCATTATCCCTTACCATTGAATTCGGAACTCTTCGATCTGCTCCAAGGGGCTGCAATCTTCACCAAATTGGATCTGTGTGGGGCCTGCAATTTGATGAGAATTCGCCAGGGTGACGAATTGAAAACGGCCTTCAATACACGAGATGGCCACTATGAATATCTCGTCATGCCTTTCTGCCTCTGCAATGCCCCTGCTGTCTTCTAAGACTTTCTTAATGAAATCTTCAGAGACCTACCCAACCAGTTTGTTATCGCCTATCTGGAGGACATGATATTTTCTAAGTCTTCACAGGAACACATCGGTTATGTAAAACAGGTACTTTATGCCTACGCGTAGTTTGTTAAACTGGAGAAGTGCCAGTTCCACCAAACCCCTACAGCATTTCTGGGGTACATAATTTCAGACACTGGTATCACCATGGATCCGGCTAAGGTCAAGGCGGTTCTGGACTGACCTCGTCCCACTACTCTTAAGGCCGTACAATGCTTTTTGGGCTTTGCTAATTACTACCGCAGGTTCATTAAAAATGTATCTTCTGCGGTAGCCCCCAGTACAGCCCTAACAAAAAAGGTGTGGATCCTACTTCATGGTCGCCGGCAGCAATCCAGGCCTTCGAGCATTTGAAGACCGCCTTCATTTCTGCGCCCATCCTCATGCATCCAGAACCCAGACTACCGTTCACCTTGGAAGTGGTCGCATTAGACATCTGTGCCGGAGCTATTCTGCTGCAGAGAAGGACCGCCTCAAGCCAGACTCCACCCATGTGCCTTTTTCTCTATAAAGATTTCTCTGACAGAACAAAATTATGACGTGGGCAACCAGGAACTTCTAGCCATCAAATTAGCACTAGAACAATGGTGATATCTTTTAGAAGGCACGGAGAATCCTATTACCATTCTAACCAACCACAAGAATTTACTCTACATCGAGGGCGCTCGACGCTTAGGAGCTCGTCAAGCTCGGTGGTCGCTTTTCTTTTCCCGCTTCAATTTTATTATTCCTTTCTTACCGGGTTCTAAAAATGTCAAAGCCAATAACCTCTCCCATCAGTTTCTGATTGACAACAAAACCGAGGATCGTCAGGAGACCATTCTTCCATCTAAATACATACTTTCTGATAACACCTCTAATGCTTTGAAAGAGATTGTACAGGACCAGTCCCATATTCCAGAAGGTCTCGAAGTCCCAGAGGGGCAATTTTTTACTTCACAGCCTTATCAGAGGAAGGTTCTTGAATGGGGCCATTCGTCCAAATCATCAGGATGATTTGATAGGATGATCTCCTATCAGGATGATAGCTGAACCACCAATCTTGTAGAGCAGACTTTTGGTGGCCTGGCATGCAAAAGGACATTGAGGAATTCGTTGCTGCATGCTCGACATGTGCTTGTAATAAGTCTCCTTGGAACAAACTACTTGGACTCCTTCGACCTCTTCCCATCCTGGATTGTCCTTGGACACACTTGTCCATGGACTTCATAGTAGAGTTACCCGTCTCCAAAGGGATGAACACAATCTTATTAGTGTTAGACCGCTTTTCTAAGCAGGCCCATTTATTCCTTTGAAAGGTCTTCATAACTCTCCCAAACTGGCAGACGTCTTTGTTAAAGAGATTTTCCACCTCCATTGGGTACCACAAGTCATCGTTTCCGATTGAGGATCACAGTTTATATTGAAGTTCTGGCTTTCTTTATCCCAGCTATTAGGTATATCTTTACATTTTCTTCGGGTTATCATCCACAAACAAACGGTCAAACAGAGCAAACCAACCAGTCATTGGAGCAGTATACTCGCTGTTTCGTCACTGACACCCAGGATGACTGGGCTGATCTCTTTCCTTGGACAGCGTTTGAGCACAACAATCTGCGCAGTGAATCCACCATAGAGTGCCTTTCTTTGTTAATTATAGGTTTCATTCATCTCTCCTGCCCATCGCCAAACCCAGTTCTGGGGTACTGGCAGCAGACAACAGAATTCTTTTCTTACAGAATTCCTGGAAAAGAATCCAAGAGAATCTTAGGAGGGCAACTTCGAGACAGAAGACTCAGGCAGATCGTCACAGGGTTCAAGAATTCAGCCCAGGAGACAGGGTGTGGTTATCATCTAAAAATATCCGCCTCAAGGTCCCTACGCTGAAATTGGCTCCTAGGTTTATTGGACCTTATACCGTGACAGAGGTCAACCCAGTGGCATACCACCTCCGCCTTCCTTCATCTATGAGGATCCCGTCTGTGTTCCACATTTCCCTGCTGAAACAGGCTATCCGGAATCCTCGCTTCCCCGACTCATCCTTGTCTCTGTCTCCTCTCCTCGTTCAGGGCCAACAGGAGTACGAGGTTCAGTCCATCTTGGACTACAGGATTTCCAGGGGATCGATCCACTATCGAGTACACTGGAAGGGCTTTGGACCTGAGGAACGGTCCTGGGTTCCTCGCCACCGTCTTCATGCCTCCAGGCTTGTCCGGCTCTTCCATGCAAATATCCACACAAGCCCTTCATGAGACTCCCAGAGGTCGCTCATGAGGGGGGGAGACTGTCAGGATCTGTGATCCGTGACGCGCTTGGCACACCCGGTGCTTACCCCAACCTGTGATCGGGCCCCCCGCTCCTACCATCAACCGTGACGCTCCTCTTCCTCCTCCTGTGACCAGCCGCCATGCTATGGGCATGCACGCATCCCACGCGGAGGAAACTACACTTCCCTCCGGTCCTGTTTCCAGACTCCGCTCACGCGGTAATGTCATAAGCCCGCAGTGCACACACGCAGGCATCAGTGCGGTCAGCGCGTTCACGAGTTGTGTCAACTGGCGTCCTCAGGGATCCTTACCAAACATGTCTCCTGCACCCAAACTAACAATCATTGTCTGCCTTACTGACGCACCTCCTCCTGTCTGTACCTCATTGGTTCCTCTATCCTATATGTGCTCAGCCGGCCCATTGGCAAATCAGCTGAGCATAAACCTTCCTATGTGCAAAGTGTTCACTTCTACCCTTGCCTCCACAGTCTTGTCTTGTACAGTTCCTAGCATCTACATTCTTGACCCCAGCTATTCTTAGTTTCTCTGCTCTTCTACGCTCCTGACCCCGGCTACCAACGATGATCCGTTCCTCTCCAATCCTGACCTCAGCAAAGTACCACGATGATCCGCACCTCTCCAATCCAGACCACGGCTAAGTACCTTCAACGATCTGCACCTCTCCAACTCCAACCTCGGCAAGTACCTCTGACTATCCGTACCTCTCCAACCCCGACCTAGCTACCTTAACCAATCTACACTCTGTACGTGCCCACACGGCTGTGGGTTGGTGTTTATAAATATCCCCACCTCAGCCTTGTGGTCACGCCTTGTTTGTGGTGAGCACTCCGTTATAGAGATAAAGCAGCACAAACCAGGATAACATTCCTACTATTATAGAAGCATATAATAGAATACCTGCTGCTCACCCAATATTCGAGGGAGTATTTGTACCGTGGATAACATTATACCCACACACGTAACTTCCATGAGTGCAATTAAAAACGGATTATTTTTAGATTAATTTTCTTCTTCACCCAATTTTGTATATGTACTACTATTATAGAAACGTGGAGTTGTTTAAAGCATCATTCAAGCCCACTGGCATAGTGATCCCAATTTGACAATCCATCTACATTCTTTTTGTAGGAGTATCTTTTGTAGGTCTTCTCCCCTGATTCCCAGAGACACTTTGTCTATCGCACATGGTGGTAATAAAGCAAAATTAGTCATGTTTTATCAAAAATATGTTTAGAAATTGTTGTAATTTCTTTAAGACATTTTGATCCTGTTTGGCATTGCGAATATTTCTAGTATGCTCACAGATTTACAATTCAGGAAATATTTGATATAATATCGATCTTCACCTGAGGTGTCAAAGAAAGAGCCCGTCACTTTCATATATCTGCAAGCAGAGGAGGCACCACATTTGTAACCCTTTAGTCTCATTTTTCAGAAAGGTACTGGGTTCGGCGTTCTTGGGAGAATAATGTCTATGCACCAACTTGTCTCTCAGGTTAAAAGCACATCTGCTGTATGACTAACATTATTAACCAATATATCCCTCAAGTCCATATCTGTGAGTAGAACATGCCAATGTTTTTGAAGTATTTTCTGTATCTCTGACCATTGATCATATAGGTCCCAATGAATCCTATAACTTTTTGGTCTTTAAGTGTGCCAGATTTCTGTCGGACTTTAGGAACCAATAAAGGTTTTCACACCTGAGCTTTGCTGCTATTAAGACCCTGAGCAATATTCCTGTTGCTGTAGCCTCATGATTGAAAGCGTTTCTTAAGCAATATGGCTCAATGATTGAAGACTTCTGATGAATATCAGTTACGTCTCAATCTAAGAAATTCATTGATAGGGACACTCTTAATCTGAAAAAAAGGATGCACACAATCAGCATGAAGAATGGAATTGGTGGAAATGTCCTTTCTGTAAAAATTGGTTGTAAAACAGCCCTTATCAACTTTGATGGTACAATTTAAAAAATTGATCTGAGTATAACTACAAAAGAAGCCTGATGTGTTGTTCATTGGGGTTAAGGACATCGATGAAGGATTGGAATCCAGGCTTTGTGCCATCCCATAATATCAACACATCTTTCTTGGAAATTCCCATCACAGGCTCAGTATTATATGCTGATTTACTACTTGTTTTGTGAGTTAGATATTCTCTATATTGCTGAATATTTTTTAACAATACACTACACTATATTTTTTCTTTTTTTTTCCTATGGATAACGCATTCTGCATAATTAGAAACAATTTTATTAATTAAGCCTGCCTACTAAGCATATTCATTTAATTACAAACTTATGGGTCATGGGAAGGAGATTGTATGACAGAGTGACCTAAGGCAGAGAAAGCAATGAAGAAGAGACTTGAATACAAGAAAGTGTGCCAGCTGCACATTTTTGCAAATACGATACAGCCCTCTTGCACAGATGCGCTGTGAAAACATTGCATGAATGTTGGGTTTCATCCAATCCACATATTGTTCTTTTATTATATAGAGTATATATATTCATTGAAAGAGCCAGTCGCTGTGCCAGGCATATGTTATTTAATACAATGCAGAATGAATGGACTAAAAACTTTATGCAAAAAGACGTATTTTCCCATTGAGACTACATTTCTGTGTAATCACTAATTAGAGAAGATTAATTCTGTAGAGCTCAGAATTTAAGGAGCAGGTGGTTGCTTCATATCAGGTTATGAGAAAAGTCTATTTTGTAAAAAAAAAATTGTATTTATAATCTTTATTTATAATCTCTGGTTAACACAAAAAGCAATATTTTGTCTACTACTTTCTATGAGGGTTTAAAAGAGCATTTGGGCTTCCAAAGCAATGACATGTTACCCTCTACATAGTGTTTTTTTCTGGCAAAGAAAACAGCAACCACTCCAAAAACACAGCATGCAATTTTTTAATTTACACTTAGGTTTCCACTTGAAGAGACAAGCCAAAACAAACTATTCTTCCGTAAAAAGCACCACAGGAATAGATCCCTCCCGACATTAATAATTATCAGACAAAAATGTAATCCCACTCTCCCTCTGTTTTCTTCTCGTACCCTCTTGTCCTTCTATTGGCATGGTTGTATTTTGCTCTCTCATTTGTATAATTCACAGATGCCAACTTGCTGGCCCACTGTGTCCCTCTAAATTACAGCCTTTTGTTTCTTTTAAAATGCTGTCCCATTCTTCTGCTGTAATTAGAGCTACTATTTGATTTAAATTGTTAGGTGAAGATCAGTAATCATCAGTCTATAAATGATATAGGAATTGTAATTACACCCTGAAGCTATAATTGCTTTTTTCTGTAATTTGGGACTTTTTAAACAGTTTTCACCTTACCCTGTAGATTATAATCAACATGCTTGCAAAAACTGCATTTAACAGGTTAACTGTGAACGAAGTTAATTCTTCGCATCTTTTCTTTCTTTATCTAATGTTATCATAAGCTTTACGACAATTCATATGCATACACAGACAGGTGAAACTAGCTATTCATCATTTTATTTGTGTATTGTCAGCATTGAAGAATAGTAAGGGGAGAATTGGTTAGCTTTTAAATCTTGCTGCATAATAAAGCATTAAAACTAGTTTTGGTGATCCAGTAATGTAACATTATTCTTGAAAATATGGGTCACCAACAGGATCACCATCATCCCATGCCCCTGAGAATTCCACCTTTAAATTCCAAAAAGGGCTATCTGTCGCCCATATAAATATCCGGAGCCTGCTGCCCAAACTGGACGAACTAAGGGCATGGTGCCTTATGCATAAACCCAAAGCCATCGTTCTTACAGAAACATGGCTAACCCCTAAAACCCCCTGATGCATATATCGCCATTCAGGGATACTCCATTTTTAGGAGAGATAGGTCAAAGAGAGGAGGAGGGGTGTTATTTTATATTGCAGACACATTACAATTTACACTGTTAAATTGCCCCCCAAGCCCACCCGCTTTTGAAATTCTAGTTGGCAAAATCTGCCTCCCCTTTTCTAAGCCCATCTTGCTCGCTGGCATCTACCGCCCCCCTAAAGCCCCTCTACAATCCTTGACTGATATCACCCAATTTCTTGGCTCCATTTCCTCTCTGAATGAGAAGAGTGAGCTGCTAGTTCTTGGGGATTTCAACTTCAATTGTCTTGACCCTAAAAACCACAAAATCCAGATACAACTCAAGTCACTTAACCTATCACAACTCATTTCCCAACCCACACGGACAAACCTGAAATCGCATAACCATTCCTTGCTAGACTGGATTCTCTCCTCAAACCCCAGCAGAATCCAATCCTCTGGCATCTTTCCTGATATTTTCAGTGACCATGCAATGGTGTACTGTGTAAGGAAAATTAAACCGCCCCATTCAAGCCCTAAAGTTCTCCTCACTAGAACATTTAAAAACTTTAACCCACAACAGTTTCTGGATGACCTTACCAACTGCCCATGGCACAGAATCGATTTAATTCCCGACCCTGATTCTGCGCTCAACTATTTCCAATCAGAGTTCTTAAAACTCTGTGATACCCATGCTCCACTGCGCAAAATAAGGGTACCGGGTGCCCACCTTCCATGGGTTACAACTGACCTTATTGCACTCTACCAGCTCAGGGATACCTTGTGGAAAAGCTACAAAGTAACTGGCACTACCAAGGATCTCAATCACTACAGATGCATGCGGAATATGTGCACAAGGCAAACAAGGCACGCAAAAGCACAATATTACTCTGACAATCTCCACCAAAATACATCAAACCCAGCTAACTTCTGGAAGGTTATCAACAATATATTCCAGCCTCCTAACCATCAATAACCATTATATCACTAAGGGGGATATTACTCTGACAAACCCCACTGACATTGCAAATGCATTCAATGAATACTTTGTGGGGTGTGCCACTAATTTATTAGCGAAACGCAGCCCAAACCACAAATCTGAATTTCATCCTGGGAGTACACACATAGCCCCACCCCTCCCAACACTGCCCACAATTTTAAATTTGGCCCAGTATCTGAAGAGGAGATTACACAAGCGCTCCTCAAACTAAAACTAAGCAGCCAATGCGGACCTGAATTACTACAATCTAGGTTCCTACGACTTGGCGCCCCAGCCATTGCCAAACCAATTGCTACCATAGTCAACTCTATCCTGTCTGCAGACCATATCCCAAAGACCTGGAAAACTACCAGAGTTGTCCCAATCTTCAAAAGTGGGGACAAAAATACTGTCTCAAACTACACGCCAATCTCACTTCTCCCAATTCTATCCAAAGTCATGGAAAATGTGTCCACTCCCAATTAAGCGATTTCTATACCAAGACAAATCTCCCTAGCCAATTCCAATCTGACTTTCGTCCCAAACACTCCTGCTAAAACTACCCTGCTAAAATTTTGCAATGAAATCCACTGTGGAAAGGAACGGGACAACTCACTGATGCAGTATTCCTAGATTTTGCAAAGGCTTTTGACACAGTTAATCATGCTATCCTACTTAACAAACTCAGAGCTCTGGAACAGGGAAGCATGCTTTAAACTGGTTTCAGTCCTACCTATCAGGAAGATCCCAGCATGTGTCCATCTCAGGCTCTAACTCCAACCCTCTGGATATCACCGGTGGTGTCCCGCAAAGCTCTGTTCTGGGGCCCCTACTCTTCTCAGTGTTCATTAATGATCTTCCCACAGCTTGTAAGGAAGCCTCAATACACATGTATGCAGACGACACAATCCTATATGCACACAGATATAGCCTCTCTGACCTTCAACACATACTTCAGTCTGAATTAGTGAGACTCAAAAACTGGATTTCCCAAAACAAACTGTTTTTAAACACTGACAAGACTGTAACAATGGTATTTGGGACCAAGACTACATTTTTAAAGCTTCCAGCGACTGAGCTCCTGATTAGAACCAACGCTAACACCTCCCTAACCCCTGTGACTAGTTTTAAATACCTGGGCTTATGTTTTGACTCCCACTTAACATTCGGAATGCACATTGATACCCTGACAACCAAGACCTATGCCAAACTAGGGGTACTTTATAGGAACAAATCCTCCCTAAGTCTCCTGGTCAGAAACCGTATCGCACAGCAGATGCTAATGCCAATTATTGACTATGGAGACATAGTATATGGCTCGGCACTTCAAACCCACCTTAGCAAACTTGACACCCTCTACAATTCAATTTGTCGTTTTGTTCTCCAATGCAACTACAACACACATCACTGCGAAATGCTCAAAGAACTAGATTGGTCATCACTAGAGTCTAGGTGCAAAGTTCACCTTTCCTGTCTTGCCTTTAAATTCTTCATGGGCAAGCTACCCAGCAATCTGAACAAGCTCCTCACCCCTACCTCTTGCAGCACTTATCACCTGAGATCAGATTCCAAAAGACTGTTCATGGTCCCAAGGCTCAACAAAGTATCCGGCCGTTCCGCCTTCTCCTACCGTGCACCCCAAAACTGGAACAACCTACCAGAAACTCTCACATCCACCACCAGTTTAAGTTCTTTCAAATCTAAGGCTGTCTCACATTTTAATCTGGTCTGAAACTGTTTCATACGCCCATAATATATATTTTCTTTAACTGTACACGCAATGTCTTGTATATAATGTATACCCTTTTCATTTATGTAACTGTATTTTGAACCATGTATTATTTGTCTTACTCTGTGCCCAGGACATACTTGAAAACGAGAGGTAACTCTCAATGTATTACTTCCTGGTAAAATATTTTATAAATAAATAAATAACTGGAATTGTATAAATTAATTGCTAGCTAAGTTAAGGTGAAGTATTTTTTAGCTTGCAATACACTTATAATGTATAGGGTACTTTTTTAAGTTTTTAAAAAAAAAAAGATAATGAAATTATTTTTTACAAATGTGTGATTTAGAGAGCTGCACCTCCCTGTGCATTGTATAAGTTAAACTTCTACTTAGCCAAATTTCCAGAGGACATAGATTTTTTTAGGAAAACTGTAATGAACACATTGGGTAATTTTCCGAAGGTGATAATTATCAATCTTCATTCATTTAAATATGTGAATGACTCACAGTTTGCTTAATTAACATTTTCACTTTTTTTATATTTAAATATTCCCACAAAAGTGTTTGTGAACATTTTTATTAAAATGTTTTAATTTCTCCGTAAAATGTCTTACCATAAAATGTTTTACCAAATTCACACAAATATGAGTATAGTTCTTTGAGTGAATATATTTCTGCACTATTTTGCTTGTATAAAAGTTTTGCCAATAACAAGGACTCATGGTTATCATTGTTAAGTGAATATTTCATTATTCCTGATACTATTAAATATTAGAAAAATGAATATCATACTGCATTACCTTGAGCCTTTTAAGGGAAGATCAATTAGTTCAAATCACATGTTTCAATTGACTTGCAAAATACAGTCTTGTGTTTATAGACTTGTAGCGTGTAAGTACAGTAGATAACAGAGAAATTTGAGGAAGATAGAGAGAGAGGATAGAGAGAGGCTGAGAAGGTGTATACACTTGGGTAATAAGTAGAAAAGAAATAAGTCAAAACCAATGTGGCTAAATATACAGGTAGGGGAGAAAATGGACAAGAAGAGGAAGGCGTTTAGATCCTTTAAGTCAGAAGGGACGGAGACATCAAGTTAGAATTATAAGGAATAACAAAAAATGCAAATGAGGAGGAATAAGGTATAGAGTTGAGGGTGGTGTGTGCCACATCACTCTTTCTGGAAAGAGAATAGCTGCTCTGAAATGAGGGGGTGATAGAAATGGGGTGAACATGTATCCCTCATTCAAACCCCTTGGTGCTAGCGTTCTGAGTGTTTAGATCCACTTGGATTCTTTTTGAAGGAGGACTTTGTCCCAGTCCCCTTCCTTTGACCTCTGATGAAGTGGTCAATCCCACAAAATTTCACAGCTTTGATGTCCCCTTCATGACACAGATTGACGTGTCTGGACAAAGGTTTGTCAGCTTTGTTTCTTATTGTGCCGATGTGTTCTAGCACTCTCTGTCTGAGGCACCGTCTGGTTTTCCCGACGTATATTTTCCCACAGGTACAGATGCCTTGGTATATAACACCTGTGCTAAGGCAGTTTATGACGGTACGAATCTGGTATGTCTTGGTGTTGTTCCAGTTAGTAAACTGTTTCGTGGTCTTCATATGTTGACATGTTTTACATCTCTGGCAGGTGTATGATCCTCTGGGTTTGGGTGGGAGCCAGGTCCTTAGTGTTTTTTCGGTAAAATGACTATGAACCAGTAGGTCGCGTAAATTCCATGCCCGTCTGCTGGTCATAGATGGGTATTCCTTAGTAACTAACCCCTTTCAGTAATTCATCGGCCCTTAGGATATGTCGGTGCTTTTGGAGAATGGCTCATGCCTTGGGCCATTCTCTATTGAAAGTGCCTATAAAGCGTATCACTTTATCTTGATGGTGTGGCAGGACGGCCTGTAGCCGAGGTCAGGGAACAGTCCACACGTATAGTTTCAGGATAATGAAAACGTTCAGTGGCTTTATTCTCCACAGCATTCATAACATGCGGGTACACTGTCCCTTTAAACCAAATAAATCCTGCTCCACATTTGGAGGACTGACTAACACACCAGGCCTATCTAGCAGGCTGGCTGGCTAAACCATAACCAAACCGTAAGTGTCTTTTAAGCAGTCAGGAAAAACAAATGAACAAGTCTCTTACTTTGGTTGCAGTATTTAGCTTGATGTATCCGTCTGACTAGCAGCACAAATAGCCATCTGCTCTGGTCTAGGGCAGGCAGCTACTGCCAGTAACAACATCATCTTATACCTTGCTGCTTCTCAGGTGTCAGCTTACATCCTGATTACCTAGCTTCCACCTGAGTTAACTCTTATGAGTGCTGGATGAAGCACTCAGACATATGTCTCCCAGGCATAACTGATAGGGGTTGACTTCACCCTGTCACAGATGGTTAGATGGTTTATCCATTATATGTGACCTATGGGTAGTGTACTACAGGATCCTGAGCCAATACGGCTATCAGCATCTGGATCCAGCACATACCTCCAGCTCGTCGTTTTAACACCCAATATTTTATCTTGGTTGCATAATAAAGATTACGTTTTAACCACTACATTTATCACCAGAGGGTGAGCCTGAGTGCTACACTTTGGTTCTTTCTCTACCAATTTCCTGTATTTTTTAAGGCTCAATAAATAAGCCTTATCAAAAAACGCCGCATGTGATTGCATGTACCCTGCAACAAGGACCCTTTCAGTGTGAAATAGGTAGTCAGGTTATTGGAGATAAGGAAAAAACAGAGATATTAAACAAATTATTTGCCTCTGGGTTTACCAGGGAAGAATCAAGTTCAATAGTAGTGCCACAGGAGGCAGCCACAACCTCCATGTTAATGAACAATTTTTGTTAACTAAGGAAGAAGTTCATAATTGATTTGAAAAAATTAAAGAAAATACGGCACCTGGCCCCAATGGCATACATCCAAGAGTTCTCAAGGCGTTAAGCTCAGTAATAGCCAAATCGTTATATTTTATATTCAAGGACTCTATTTCCACAGGCTCAGTACCACAAGATTGGCGTAAAGCAGTGCTTATATTTAAAAAGGGAGCTAGATCACAACCAGGGAATTACAGACCTGTAAACCCGACTTCAATAGTGGGGAAACTACTTGAAACTTCAATACGGAATAATATTCAGGAATGCCTAATGGAATACAAAATTATTAGTAATAGTCAGCATGGATTTATGAAGGATAGATCATGCTAAACTAACCTTATTTGTTTCTTTGAGGAGGTAAGTAGGAATTTAGACCAGGGTAATACAGTTGATGTGGTCTACTTAGATTTTGCAAAGGCTTTTGATACGGTTTCAGACAAGAGGTTGGTGTACAAAATAAAGAAAATTGGACAACGTAATAATATATGCACCTGGATTGAATACTGGTTAAAGGACAGAGAACAGAGGGTTGTCATAAATGGAACTTTTTCAGGTTGGGCTAAAGTCGTTAGTGGAGTACCTAAGGGATCGGTACTGGGACCCCTGCTTTTTAACTTGTTTTTTAATGACCTTGAGGTTGGCATCAAGAGCAAAGTCTCCATCTTTGCTGATGACACTAAATTAAATGGGGGTAAAATAGGGAAATCCAGGATAGAGAAGGATTAAGGAGTGCTTGTAGATAGCAGTCTTAGCAATAGTGCCCAATGTCATGCAGTAGCTACAAAGGCAAACAAGATCTTATCTTGCATTAAACGGGCAATGGATGGAAGGGAAGTAAACATAAATATGCCCCTTTACAAAACATTAGTAAGACCACACCTTGAATATGGAGTTCAATTTTGGGCACCGCTCCTTAGAAAATACATTATGGAACTAGAGAGAGTGCAGAGAAGAGCCACCAAATTAATAAAGGGGGTGGATAATTTTATTTATGAGTAGAAATAAATCTTCCTAAATTAGATTTATTTACATTTAAGTGGTGATTAAGAGAGGATGTGATAACTATATACAAATATATTCAGGGACAGTAGAAGGAGCTTTCAAAAGTACTATTCATCCCAAGGACCGTACAAAGGACATGGGGTCATCCCTTAAGTTTGGAGGAAAGGAGATTTCACCAGCAACATTTAAAAGGGTTCTTCACAGTAAGGGAAGTTACAATGTGGAATTCATTACCCATGGAGGCTGTGATGGCAGATACAATAGATTTGTTCGGAAAAAGGTTGGACATCTTTTTAGAAAGGAAAGATATACAGGGATATACCAAATAAGTGAACATGGCAAGGATGTTTATCCAGGGAGTAATCTGATTGCGAATTATTGGAGTCATGAAGGAATTTGTTTTCCCCTTATGAGATATCATTGGATCATATTTTACTGGGGTTTTTTGTTTGCCTTCCTCAGGATAAATATTCTGTAAATACGGATATAGGACGAAGTACCCGTTGTCAACATTTTCATAGGTTGAACTTGATGGACGCATGTCTTTTTTCAACCTCATCTACTATGTAACTATGACTCATACAGAAGGGGATTTTGACTCATATAAACTATTGAGTACAGATCCCCTTTTCGCCTTTCAGAATAAGTTTAGGATTTTATTAAAGGAAGGAGTTAAAACAATATCATTAACAAATTAGAATACAAATATCTCAATATATTGCAACCCCGAACACCTATATTTTATCACCTTCCCAAAATACACAAAAGTTTGGAAAATCCTCCAGGCAGACCAATCATGTCAAGGATAGACTCCATCACTGCAAATTTGTCTGAATATGTAGATTTGTATTTACAGTCATACATAAAAAACCTCAGATCACATCTAAGAGACACAAAAGATCTGTTGGAACTGGTGCAGGAAGTCACTCGGTCCAATGAACTGAGTAGGTAACTTGAGATGTTACCGCACTATATACCTGTATCCAACATGAAATGGATATAACAGCCATCTCACATTTTTGGAATTTAGACTCGCAGATTAGCCCACCAATTGGATTTTATTCTTTAAAGTATTAATTTTATTTTGAAACGCAATTATTTTTTTATTTGAAGGGATATTTTACTTGTAAACTTGCAGCACTGCAATGGGATGAAGTTTGCCCCAAGTTTTGCAAACCGCATTATGGGTTATTGGGAGCAGAACATAATATTGAAAAAATAATCCTTTTTAGATAACATAATGCTAATATAATGCATAATAAGAGATATTTAGATTATCTTATATTTATCTGGTGAGGACACTCTGAAGGATTGTATTGCGTTTCTCAATGAGAATGAGATGAATTTAAAGTTCACCCCACAGCATAACAAGAAGTCTATTGATTATTTAGATTTGGTTTTATTCAGTGAAGATTGAATTTTGACCAAAACATTCTTTAAGACGGTAGATTCCCATAGCTACAGACTCAAAGAGCAATAATCTACAGTCATGCTAGAATAATATCCCCTATACTGTAGTAAGTTCCTTAGGCTCAGAAGAAACAACACGAAAAACACAGATTTTGAGAATCAGTCAGACACTAAAAAGGAAATTACAACAGAAAGGGTATAATAAGGTAAGAATTGAAGATGCACTGGATATTGTATGAAAAATAGATAGAGGAAGTTTCCTTTAAACAAGGGTACACACCTCAGATACGAATGGCCATGCAGAGGAATGTCTATTTACTGTATTACAAAGTACAACAGGGCAGCAGATAACATAAAAATAATCATTCCAAAACATTTGGATATTCTTAGGAATGACCCAATACTAGGAGACAACCTGAGTTATAAAACAGCCATTGTGTTCAAATTGCCCAGAGTCTGTTATTAAGGAAGCATGAAAAGAATGGTTAGACATGACATGAGGGACACTTGGTTTCCTGAAACCCTATAGCAGGGGTGCGCAAATTGGGGAGGCGTGAGATTTTTTTTTGGGGGGGGGGTGCGGCTGTTACAGAGGCCCCACGTGTGACGGAGTGGTAATCAGGCTATACAATAAAGGTCAAGCCCATTTAGGTTACCCCTGATCCGTGTTTGTGTCCCAGAGAGTCAGCTCTTGGACCCAGTAACATTGTATCACTGTGTTATACTGTATGTATTAAAAGCATTGTTTTTGTTCTTCCCTTTCTGGACATGCAATCAAGCAGGGATTGCTAGGGTAGGAGTTTAAAGGGGGGTTTTGCGGAGGAAACGTTGAGAGAATGTGCCTAGGTTGTTGGGGTTCGAGTTTTTGGTTCCCCAATAAATGTACCCAGGAATCATGCCTGATTCTCAGATACATGTAGGCACATTGTCCCGGCAATACCTCCCTTGAAAACGCAATCACGACTCACCACTAGGTACCCTGCTTCAGCACAGCCCAAAAAGGAGAATGAGGCACAGGGATGAATATGTATTCCTGTAGCTGAGGGAATCCTAGGTTAAGGGGTACCCCAGCTAGTGCCAAGGTGACCCACAAACAGTATAGGGTTTGTTGGTGCCCCAACTGTACATAAGTCCAAACTGAGTCCAAGGGAAAGTGTGTGGGAAATAAGGCAGATAGAAATAAAACTACAATATTTTTCCTTTTCTGTCCCCTGTACACAGAGACTCAGAAGTGTATTAAAATATACTTTAATATAATGTCATGTGCATTTTACATTTGGAACTGATGTCAAACAGGCTACCCGAGCTAACCCATAGGCGCCGGTAAGTCTGCTGGACATCGGAGTTCAAAGCAACCAGAGGATGCCAGAGGTGTGAATAGCATTTGGACAGCAGGTCCGGAGCACCAGGTCTGGAGATCAATGGCAGTACTCCGGGATGCTACTTGTTCTGCCAGACCTGGTGGAGCCTGCCTAGAGGTGACATTGAGATAGCCAGGGAGAGAGGTGACAGGCTTGCGCATGTCTCTTGGCTATTTAAGATTTCCTGCTGACCCGGCTTTTCTAGTCAGCGTGGCTCTGATTAGCTGCTTGGGAAAGTTCCCACACATTGATTGGATGATCAGTTTTGTGAATGAAACTGAAAATACTATAAGAATTGATGAGCCAATCAGATTCGGACTCACCGGTAGTAAGAGCACAGGCGGGCTTTTCAAAGTTGCTTCTGTGTGAATAGCTTCTATTTTAAGTCTGAAAAGCCTGCCTGCAAGAGTCTAAGTCCAGCTTTTTGGGACCAAGTTCTCAGAAATGAACATAGCAGTCGCGGCTGGAGTTTTATGCCAATTTGAGTTCAAGGAGATTTGGACTAACTCGCGGTCAGGAGGGACCAAGTTCTCAGAACAGAACGAAGCGGTGGCGTATGGAATTTTATGCCGATTTCGGCTCCAGGAGATTCTGGGCTAAATCCCGATCAGGGTAAAACTCTCCCATAGAGTTTCCTGCAACTTTGAAAATCTAGTTTTCGAACCCAGTCCCAAAGTAAGTGTGTCTTTTTGTCTTTATTTTGTGTATCATGGTGTGTAAGCGAATTTATACCGAATAAACTACAATTTATTTAATTACCTTGTTTGCTCAATGAATGTTCCTGGTAAAAAGGGGTAAATAACATGGTCTCCTATGACACCGTGCTCTTCCCCAAAGTGTTTAAATTAAATGTTGGAGGACTGTGTGATGCCTCTGTAACTCACTTACCTTGAGTCAGACGGCTTCGGGCGGTACATGTCATCATGGCAACGCGGCGTAAGCTGTGTGTCACCATGACAACACAGCGTAAATTGATGCCGCAGGGTCATGTGATGTGATATCACATGACCCAAGGCATTAATTGACGCTTGATACAAGGTAATGGGGGCAGGGGTGCTAACAGTGGGAGAGAGCAGACTGGGGGCACAGGGCAAAAAGTTTGTGCACCCATGCCCAGTAGAGTGCTACAAGTGTGGGCGTGGTAGTTGTTTAACATGTGCACACATTATGAACAAAGCAAAGAGATCAAGTCTAAGGTTATGAACAAGATGCTTCAAATAAAAGAGTTTATACATTGTAATACAACTATGTTGTTTATTTATTAACTTGCACTTGTGGTTTGCAGTATGTACTGTAGGTCGAACACTGAGAGAATGGTTCTTAGAACATCGAAGAAATATTCCCAAAGGTTTCCTAGGTCATGGGGTTTCGAGACACTTTGCTCACAAACATAATAATAACCCTAAATACATTACAGTGACTGGCATTGAACATATTTCCACAGGTTCACTTAGAAGAGATAGGTATTCGACACTCCATAAATGAGACTTACTGGATTTTCAAATGACAGACCTTATATCTAGGAGGTCTAAATGAGGATTTGGATCTGTTAGCATTTCAGAAATTCTGCTCCCTTGGAATGCCTTACAGATCCACCTCATTTGTAATTTTAAATTTGCAATTTTTTAAGTTATAATTGAATTTAATTTTATTTGTATTCATATTTTCATTTTCATTTTAATTTATGCACACCCCTCCATCTCATCTACATTTGGAGATGGAATATGAAGATCAGGAGGGAATCTAGGAGTTGGTAGAGGGAAATTCACATAATCAACGTAATAGCTGTTATACCTTAAAAAAAGTTTGGTGTAAAAATATATATTTTAATTTTTTTATGCATATTGTAGACAGACAAATATAATAATTTCCCAGTTCTCAATCAGGTTATTTTGAGCCTAAACATGCATCAGAGTTTTTATGTATTCACTTATGACAATTGGACTTTCTTATACTGGATGATAATTGAGTTATTGCACCTCAGTCTTTAACATCTTCATACTGTACTGTTAGCGAGTACGTACAAACATGTTTAACATCGATGTCTGGACATAACATAAAGAATGAGAGAAGTGATATATGGATAGTCTAACCACTATTAGAGTGTGATGAGATTATATACAATAATGACATGCATATGTGTTCCATACAAGTTTATCTGCAGTATGTGTTCCACAAAGTGTAATTCATCCATCTATTTCTTCTCAATTATTAATAAATAACATTCGCACAATTATTTTTACAGGGGAAACTTTACAAGAACCAGCCAGAAGAAGATGTCGGTTGAATAAGATTGTATATTTGGTAGAAGATTGAAGAAGATTGAAGAAGGTTGTATTATATCCAGATATGGATAATAGGGATTTTGCCCATTACTGTACAGTATGGGGGGGGGAGGGGAGCGGGAGGAGGGGAGTGTTCAATCTATTTTATTGCTGTCTTGTATTGTAATGTTTATTGGGCGTAGAGGTAGTGAGTGAAAGTGGTAATAGCCCCAGGGTGAGTGGTTAGGCCTCTCAAGTGGGCAGTGGGGGGGAGGGGTGTTAACCCTTTTATTACCATAGTGGTTACTACCACTAAGGTAATGAAGGGGTTAACCCCACCTGCAACCTTCCTGGTAGGCCTAACCACCCACCCTGGAGCTATTATCCCCTTCACTTATCTGCTCTGCCCCCAATAAATCTGGTAGTCTGCCTTAACCCTTTTATTGCCATAGCGGTTTGCCGCTAAGGTAATGAAGCTGCTTTTTATTTTGTTTCTACCGGGGTCTACCTGCCTGTAAGTGACGCGCAGTAATAAATAGACTGAATCAGTCACAGTACCTGCATGCCTCTAATAGTCGATCGCGTGGGTTTTATTTAATTTTAATATTAAGTATTGTAGTAGGGAATCTCCGGAGCGGAACCACATTGATTTCAGATCCGCGGACCTCCTACTTCCTGAGTTACAGGCCCCATTATGGGGTGCCGGTATCCCTTTGGTTTGTTTAAATACCCCGATCACATGGGCCGTGACGCGGGAGAATTTAAACATGGTCGCCGGGATACCAGCATAATGGGGCCTGTAACTCGGGAAGTAGGGGGTCCCCAGACCTGAAATCAATGCAGTTCAGCTCCGGAGACTCCCTACTACAATACTGTAATATTAAAATGAAATATAACCTGCGCGATCGACTGTTAGAGGCGTGCAGGTACTGTGACTGATTCAATCTATCTATTACTGTGCGTCTCTTACAGACAGGCTAGGCAGACCCCGGTAGGATTCACATAGCAGGGACCCCCCTGTGTTAATCCGATGGGACATTATAGTCTGCTTCGGTCAACCTCACAACATGTTGCGACATAGTGCAGTTTTCACCTTCAGATGTGGTCGAATGTTGGTGGCTGCATCTGTATATGGGTACCTATGTCATGATGGCGGAATACTATCAGTTCTGCCCCTTTATGTAGATAGCCATATACGGTCATCTATGTCAAGGGGCAGGACTGATACCGAGACTTCTTCTCACTGCCTCTTCTCTTCCTCAGTTGCTCTGAGGAAACGTGCAGCTCCTCCCGTCTTGTCGGTCCAGGATGATTAACACTGTGGTCAATCCTCCTGGGCGTGGGCCACACTTTTGTAAGGGCTGAAGATTTTCACATGTTTGTCCGCTGCACAGAAAACAGCATTGACACTTCTGTATGTCATTCCTTGTAGTATGTGAATAAATTATTTTCTTTTGGACATGTTGCTTCTGGATTATGATAAATGTTTTAATCTATATGAGAAATATTATGGAGTACTGTAACATTAATTTAGTATAAGATATCTTGGCTAAAAATACAGTAATTGTGATGTTGAATGCTCAGTGTCTTCTTTACAAAGCATAAACAATCACTAATACTTTCAACATTGCCTTTCTCTTAGTGCAGCTTGAAAGACTGAAAGACTGACTGGCTCAGGGGGAAATTATCTTACTACTTACAAACTTACCTTTCAGGGGTGTGGCCTGCACTCTGCAGCAGCCTGTGTCCGTGTACATGCGCGTGTGTCAGCATACATGCGGTGAGACAAACAGGACTTGCTGCAATGATTTTAAGAAATATTCAGATCATCTTTCCTGGGAAATAGATATTATAAATATGTTACTGAAGCATTCTCTCATTGATATGAGTAAGTTCTATCCTTACTGTGGAAATATTCCTTGTCAGGTGATAAAAAAATGATTATGTTACATCTGTACCGTACTATAATGCATTAGTACAAAAATGGGTTTTATTAGCCAATAATAATGCTGTCAATAGCTTGAATAAAATAATGTGTGTGTGTGTGTGTGTGTGGTGGGGAAAATGTGTGTGTGTGGAGTGTGTGACCAATTTAATGTCTGGCCCTCTTTCTAGTGGTGGACACTCCTGTATCATTTTTGTTTTACCTCAAATGATGCAATGCCCTCTGTGAGGTAATAAGAATAGAGGATACGATGCTTGTAAATTGCCAGGTGTTTCTGTAGGAGTACATTATAATGCAATTTCTAAGGCATACTTAGAAATGCAAAGGTGTTTGGGAATGGTGCTACTGTTCACTTACAAAATTCTTCTTCCTCCTGTCCCGAATGACCTGTGTCCATGTATCCATCTATGCCCTCTATAATTTCATAATGAATCATGGTTTTTAGCATATTCTCATAATGACTGTGCTAGTAGAGATTTAAGGGGTCTCCAACCTATTCCTCTCCAGTGTCTGTACTTTTGTGACATTTTATCTTTCAGTTTCCACTTTATATATGAAAAGTGCTTCTTACAGTGCTGCACAACTCGAGGCCATACCCATATGCTGCTGACTGAGTCAGCAATATTGCACCAGTGATGGTTCTTGTTTGCCATGGATCTCTTGTGCATGAGAGGTGCCATGATCTGGTCCAATTACCTTCTACTCCAGAACGAAATTGTAATCACAGAATTTCACATTTCTCATTCTCTGTTTCTCGAGCTTCAGCACTGGGTTCTTGTCTCTATCTATGGGCTTGGTGCTGAGCCCTAACTCCCATATCACACCTAGTCCCTCTAGGACCAGTCCCCCTAACCTGCCCTAACTCATGTCTCATCTGACACCCATTCCTTCTAAACTTCCCTCCCCCAAACCCAGTCTTGGCAATCCCACGTCTCCTCTCATTTTTCCCTCATCGCCTGCTCTTACCACTTCTACCACTCCCTCCACCCTTCCTCTCACCTCCACGCCTCCTCTCACCACTTCCACTGTCTTCACTTACCACTCCCACCACTCTTCCTCTCACCACTCCCATTATGCCTCCTCTGACCACTCCTACAACATCTCCCCTTAAGACCACTCCTGGTCTTCACCAACACTCACTCTATTCATCCTCCCCTCCTACATCTCAGACAACAATTACACACTCAAAATTCAAAACACTAACTATAGAACACTATCAAGCAACAAAGACAACTTATAGTGCAAGAGAAAAAAATATGGAAGCGCAGTCAAAGGGGTACTGGTAAGATAACACCTTTATATTAAATTATGTCAATATAATCACAAACAATAACAACAATTGTCAAAATAAACTCAAAAGATAATAATAAAAAACAAGTGGAAGTGGGTGCATTACTGAGAGAAGATCAAAGCAAGTTCCTGCTAAATGAATGTCAGAGGGGTAACACCAGGAAAACTCCTGGCTTAAGATCAAAGTCCTGTGACCAGAGAAGTGTCCCCTGATGGATACGTAAAACGTAAGGGGATATGATGTTGAGGGGTTGCCCGTGGGTTGAACCAATGCTCAGTGTGATCACCCAACCTCCACTGATGGCTCGTGGGGGCCCGATGGTTCTCCCAAATCAACACCTCCGGTCACGATGGTAAGAGCTGACAAAGCCATTCATTGGTGAAACGCATAGGAGGAGGAGCCAAGGGTCTGTGCTCTCATTTGGTGCAGTGGAGTGGAACTACCAGAACTGTAACGTGCATCTGTGAGGGCGGCACTCATCATCATCTTGTTGGCCTGCTAATCTGATACTACTACTGTGGAGGAGGATCGCACAGCCCTGAGACAACCGGGAAGGGTCATCGCGTCACATCCGGAAGTGGCGTCACACCCGGAAACCCGGCGGGCTGTGCAGAGTCAGCTCTTACCATCATGACCGGAGGTGTTGATTTGGGAGAACAATCGGGCCCCCACGAGCCATTGGCGGAGGTTGGGTGAGCACACTGAGCATTGGCTCAACCCACAGGAAACCCCTCAACATCATATCCCCTTACGTTTTACATATCCATCTGGGGACACTTCTCTGGTCACAAGACTTTGATCTTAAGCCAGGAGTTTTCCTGGTGTTACCCCTCTGACATTCATTTAGCAGGAACTTGCTTTGATCGCCTCTCAGTAATGCACCAACTTCCACTTGTTTTTTATTATTATCTTTTGAGTTTATTTTGACAATTGTTGTTATTGTTTGTGATTATATTGACATAATTTAATATAAAGGTGTTATCTTACCAGTACCCCTTTGACTGCGCTTCCATATTTTTTTCTCTTGCACTACTATTTATCTCAAGGACTGGGGTTCCTTGTTTAGGAAGCTGCGGTATCATTTGGGCTTTGGTTTTTCAACACATTTACCTTTAATGTTGCCAGACCCTAAATGCTCCGGATTGGTTCATGTCACATTTTATATTTTATATTTATTTGAATCATTTTATAAGAGATAGTACAGTATTTTAAGTTGCAATTTTTATTTGGCGCACCCACTCTCTTTTTTTTTTTTTTGCTTTTGAACAAAGACAACTTACTTAAAAATTTGAAAATAGACAAATAATATATAAATATCCACACTCTCAAACTACAAATAGCACACACAGGACAACTTTCTCAGAAATCTCACAAATCTCAAAAAATCATCCTTTAACCCTTATGATGGCCTAAGTGTGTTCTGTCTCCCTCCCAATAGCACTGCCAGTGTGTTCATTTTCAACACAGCCTTATATATAACTTTCCCTGCAGGCTAATATCATGTGCGTTATCAAGTCACAACATTACTGCCATTTTTGCTGAAGTGTTAGGTGTATCGGCAGAATTATATAATTTTTTATAGAACGTCTTATTGTTCCTGCAAATTTTTGAACTTTTGAAATGTTGAGAATGGCCATTCACCCCCACCCTCAGAATCAAGAGAGCCGGGCCGGGTGTGGCTTCCCATGCATGGCAGTTCTTAGTAGTTGGAGTGACATCCCCTCTGTTTCCTCCTCCCATCCTACACTGCTTCCTAACTCTCCTCCTGCCTTCCTTGACTATTTTTCCACTGACTCAGAGGAGGATGTGTCACTGTTCTTCTCCTCTTCTCCCCCTACCACTTGCCCTCTTGAC
The DNA here is from genome assembly GCF_040206685.1 of Ascaphus truei. Taxonomy (NCBI): domain Eukaryota; kingdom Metazoa; phylum Chordata; class Amphibia; order Anura; family Ascaphidae; genus Ascaphus; species Ascaphus truei. Next base: position 357,261,121 of record NC_134483.1, on the reverse strand, counting down.
CCCATCCCTTCCCATCTCCTAAAACCTCTTGCTCCTTCTATAATCCCTTTGCTCATACACATTTTTAACTCCTCCCTCTGCTCTGGAACCTTTCCATCCTCCTTCAAACATGCAACAGTCATACCATTACTCAAAAACAGCAAGCTTGACCCTACCTGTCTTTCTAACTATCGACCTGTCTCCCTCCTGCCTTTTGCCTCTAAACTCCTTAAATATATTGTATTCTCTCGCTTGCTCCATTTTTCTAACACCTGTTCTCTCCTAGACCCTCTACAATCTGGCTTCCACACTGCTCACTCCACTGAAACAACCCTCACTAAAATAACTGATGACCTCCATGCTGCCAAAGACAGGGGCCATTACACTCTGCTCATATTACTCGACCTCTCTGCAGCATTTGACACCATGGACATGGTGTCTCCATACTCTTGGTATTCGGAACAAAGCTCTCTCTTGGATCTCCTCTAACCTCTCCCATCGTACTTTCAGTGTCTCTTCTGCTAACACCTCCTCCTCTATTGATCTCTCTGTGGGGATACCCCAGGGCTCTGTCCTGGGACCTCTCTTAAGTCTCTGTACACACTTTATCTAGGTGACCTAATAACATCTCTTGGGTTTGAATATCACCTCTATGCTGACGACACACAAATGTACTTTTCAATCCCGACCTTACACCTGCTGTACAAACCAAAGTTTCTGAATGCCTCCCTGCGATATCATCCTGGATGGCGTTCCACCGCCTTAAACTTAACATGGCAAAAACAAAAGCACCTCATACTTCCTCCCAAACCTGCCCTAATACCTCCTTCCACATTATTGTTGGAAGTACTATCATTCACCCAGCAGCCCAAGCACGCTGCTTAGGGTCACACTCGACTCCTCTCTCACATTCTCCTCTCATTCAAAACGTTTCTAAAACCTGTCGCCTTTTCCTCCGCAATATCACAAAGATACGTCCTTTCCTCTGTTGCTCGACTGCTAAAACTCTGACTCAGGCCCTCATTCTCTCCCGTCATGATTACTGTAACCTCCTCCTGTCCAGCCTTCCTGCCTCTCACCTGTCCCCCCTACAATCTAACCTAAATGCTGCTGCCAGAATCACTCTACTGTTTCCTAAATATGTCTTAGCGTCTCCTCTCCTGAAATCCCTCTCTTGGCTTCCGATCAAATCCCGCATCTCGCACTCAATTCTCCTCCTCACTTTTTAAACTTTTCACTCTGCACCATCCGACTCTTGCGTTCTTCTCAAGGATGTGTTCTTTCTACCCCCTTTGAATCTAAAGCCCTCTCCCACCTTTATCCTTTCTCACTGACTGCCCCGCACCTCTGGAATACCCTTCCCTTCAATACCCGACTTGCACCCTCTCTATCCACCTTTAAGACCCACCTTAAAGACACACTTGCTTAAAGAAGCATATGAATAGCACTGTGGATAATACTAGACACATGATACATAAAGCTTGGCCCCCTGCAGACGCACTAACCAGAATGCCCTCCTACTGTCTCTGTACGTTCTCCCTACCTACCAATTAGATTGTAAGCTCCTCGGAGCAGGGACTCGTCTTCCTTAATGTTACTTTTATGTCTGAAGCACTTATCCCCATGACTTGTTATTTATATTATTTGTTATTAATATGATCACCACATGTATTTCTAATGTGAAGCGCTATGTACATTAATGGCACTATACAAATAAAGACATACAATACTGTACAATACAATTTGCCTTGTTAATTTCAATAATGAACAAGACCCTTCCGTCCATGCTAACCAGTTAAGCGACCCCCAGGATCTCTATGATATACCACAATTTCTGGATGCCATTTTGGAGTAGACTACTTTAATTCACTACATGATAGGAGCACTTTTTGAGTTCTGTTGATTAATTATTAATATAGTAATAATATGTATTTTTATTTTTTGCATACGTCATCAATTCAAGGATGAGCAATTCTTTATTCAACATAGAATACGTCAGGATTGTTATTCATACAGTATATATGTGTAGCCCCCTTTCCCCTGTGTCTAAGGGAAACTATGTGTGGTGCGTTACCTGAGTGACTCACAGGAGGCCTGATCCTCCACTGCAGGAAGCCTGGGGTGATTACAGTTGATCTGGTGACAGCAGCTCCACCTGGGAGGGATCCAATCGCAGTTGGATAACCCCTTCCCAGGAACACCCAGTAAAGAATAATTATACACACAGTGATATAACAACTGATGTTTACGGGTAACATATAACTAATAACATAAACCATACAGGCCTTGCACAGCCATACCCCACACAGTGCCCCACTGTCCAACCACCACCTTATCCACACCCTGGTGAGGTTCCACCAAAGTACTGAGGTGCCCATGGAACCTAACCAACCGGTGTCCACAGAGCTGAGCCCACCCCAAAGTGTGTGGAGTGGCGCTACCAACAGAATGTGTCTTTGGCCATTGGTGCACTTGTAGAGGGTGATACCTGTCGGCCTCTCCAGCACCCAGGTACTGCCGACTGATGAAAGGATCCATCTGATCCAACGAAGATGTCCTCCTCTGTGCTGGGTGAACTCCCGTTGGAGTGTCTCTCCTTTAAGAGTCTCACACTGCGATAGTGGGCTGGTCCCAGACCACAGACCGCAAGTCACTGCACAGCATCTTGTCTGTGTCCCTGACAATATACATGGGGAAGCGTCCCTATCTAGGGGCCCTCCCTGAAGCACCCACAAGCTTATATGAGTCGGGCCTAGCTTGGACCTGTGGGGACTCGAGGCCTAGTGTCATGGCACCTGAGACACTACCTCACCCTTCTGTGTCCAGCACCTGACTGAGCACGAGGTCCAGCGCGCCAAATGTATCAATCCTTGTGCAGGGGATCCAGACAGCCCTATTAGCTGTTCGCGCCCATGTGCCTGGAGCCTCAGTGGCTGCTGGGAACTGTAGTTCCCTGCAGAACTTAACAGTAGTGGCCGGCGTTACTAACTATGACTGCGCATGAGCCCGGCACATGTAATGGCTGCCACAAGCCTCCTGCTGTGCTGCGCATGCACGAGAATGGTGCTGCGCATGCGCAATGACAAAATGGCGACACCCTGTGGACTCGGGCCGCCGCGAAGCCACCGGAGTGCTCCCTGCACTGCATGTATCCTACTTCAACTTCCCCCACATGCCACGGGCACCTGCCATAGCCTCCGCTACCAGCTGCAGCTGCACCAGGAGGAGGTGGATTTCCTGGACATACTTAATTTCTCATTTTTCTAAGTATAATGTATATTCATAGTAGGCATACTGTACTGTTAAAATACAAAGTTTACCTTCGAGAGAAACTCTTTTTCAACAGTATAAATATGTAGGTCCGGATAGCCCTCTATTGTCATCAATGAACATCTGTATGTGGTCAGCTAAGGAGGAATAAGCAGCTAGTGCAGTCTCAATTATCCCCACATAATGCAGCGCAATAAAAGCGCCCCTTAAGCAATGTCCAGAATATTATAATGAGGGACAATATATATAAAGGGTATTGCCTATTCCCTGTTGTGTACCCTCTCTTGTGACCAGAAAATCCTGGGTGTGCAGTATCCGTGTGGTATATAGATCAAGTAGTCTTCTGCAGAAAAATGGAGCACAACCAAACAAAAATGTGATCAAGAGCCACGGCTTGAAACATGGAGGTGCGTTTTTTACTTTTACTTAACATTGTAGCTACATAATAATAAATTGATTTCTTTGGGAGTTACCCCTTAGTCACAATTTTTTCCCGCTCGCTGGTTGTGCTCCATTTTTCTACAGAAGACTACCGTATACCATGAAAATACTGTAATACATTTAATTAACCTACCACATGCAGCCCTTATTTTCTGAGAGCTGACTCCAAACGACTGTTCATGGTCTCAAGGTTCTGCAAAGTATCCGGCCGTTCCGCCTTCTCTTACCATGCACCCTAAAACTGGAACAATCTACCAGAGACTCTCACAGCCACCACCAGTCTAAGTTCGTTCAAATTAGAAAATTAGAAAATTGGTAGGGGCTCAGTAACTGCTACAGTATGAAAAGCAGATGAGCCAATAAACTAACCCCTATGACGTTTCAGAGATACTATATTTAAAATGCCCTTTGGGAGTATGCAGCAAGGTAAAGGATTGCCTAATATTAGTGAGAAACTGTACATAATACTGCGCTCCTCCCTATAGAAGTTTGCTGCAGGTAAAAAGATAGGCCTTACATATAGAAAAACAAAAAGAACGATTCCTGCGCTCCTACCAATTAGGCTAAAATAAAATAATAATCTCATGATAAAGGGTATTTTATTAAACTCTTTGGCCAAAGCATTTGTAAGCCTGCATGCCACATCAATTGGTAGGAGCGCAGGAATCGTTCTTTTTGTTATAGTATACCATAAGCATAGGACTTCTGCTACTTTTTTCAGGTTTATCCAGTGCAGCTTGATACGCCTGTAAGTAACTTGTCTTTAAATCTGTAAGTCTTGATCAAGAATGCAGCAGGAAAAGAGATATACTCAATCAACAGTGTTCAGAATGAGTGTATTCATTAAACTTGAATGAATAAGCCTGTAAAATTGCATCAGAGAGAACGAATAGAGGAGCCAGAGTCTAACCCAGGGGTGCGCAATCTTTTTCCCTGCGCCCTCCTTTCGGCTCTACCCCCTCCTTGCGCCCCCCCTCCCCCTCGTTACCTTGGCTCCGGCGTTCTGACGTCACAACGTCACCTTGCCATGGCAATGCAGAGTCACGTTACCCTGCAACGTCATTTGATGCTGTATTGCCATGGTGTCGCGTCGCCAGAAGTCGTCTGAGCCAAGGTAAGTGAAGTTTCAGAGGCCTTGGCCGCTACCCTATCATTTAATTTAAAAGCCTTCGAGAAGCGTGAGGGCCATCTGTAACTGCTGCGCTACCCACAGAGAATCTCGCGCACCCCTTGTGGGGCACAACCCCTAGTTTGCGCACCCCTGGTCTAACCCATTTGTGCTAAAGATAGTATGCAATATGTGGGTACCTGAGCATTTGAGCTTTGTGTGTTGCCTTTTTATTTTATGTGAGTTTTTCTCTTTTAATTGCTATCAAGGATAGAGCTATACTGTATCTATAGATGACTTACAACAAAAAAATTATTTTTACTTTGTAATTAAATTGAGTAATGTGCTGAAGAAGCATTTTTTATTGTACATCATCAGCAGCTCTATACTGTCGGTACGGAAAGTACAGTAGAAACACTCTCTTTCCAGCTGATAGAAGCAAAGGCATTTTTAAGATATCCATTGCAGAAATGCATTAAAATGAAACATAATCCAGCACAACAAGCTGTAATTTGCTTTCTGCTTTGTTATATATAATTAGTTGTGGGAGGGGAGAGTCGGTTATAAGCAAATATTATTTATAATTCAGTATGATCTTTATTTTGGCCTTAGGGAATGTCTGATGTATAATGTTATCTATCTCCCATATTCTTTCTTCAAAGAACAATCAAGTTTTAAAAGTCTGCAGTTTAAGAAACATTAGAGTGGGACTGGGAGAAATGTATACTGCTCCATAAATCTTAGCTTATCTTTATTCAGAATGTTTTCTCAAGCACTGAGTTCTAGGTTTCAGTGTACATAAATCTTTCCTTGTCTTTTGTAAATTGATTATTTCTGTTTTGAATCTTCCACAATAACATAACCAGAAGAATTATGGGATTCTTTAATGGGTTTTAACTTGAAAGGAGTGCTTTATAAAAGGCAAATAACAGCTGCTGTAACATTTACAGTTTAGAGTATAGCACTTAAAATAGTAAGGTCTTAGATTTTTTTTTTTTTACAAAGAAGTCATAGCAGGATATCAAAACATTGCAGAGGAGGCAATCTGGATTAATGAGCAGACATAAGTAGATTTATTAAATGTCCATACTGGAATGCAAAATGACTGGGGTTTTTTTTCAAGCAGATTGTACCATAACGACTCATAAACATACCTTTCGAAAAATGTTTTAAGATAAGTCACTAATTAAGAGCAGACATGTGCAAGTAAACTTTCCCTGACTTCTAATGTTGATTTAGATACACAGATACAGTATACTGTATGCTACATTTGTATCATTTCTCTAGGTTTGACTAGTGTTTTACTCACCATCGATCGCTTACCAATGAACACCTGCAGTTCTTAAAATTGTCTAACAAGTGATGTGATTGAAACATTGATTGAAGGTGTAAGAAAATAGTACTGTACATTAAATAAATTGAGTCAAATAGCTCCAGCATTATATTTTTCCAGTAAGATTCTCTGCTGTATTCACATAGCTTTAGGAGTGCGTATATTCCACTCCATTATCATTTTGGCCATAAGCAGTCACCCTCATTATCTTATTTGGGTTTTTTTGTAATCAGGGGAATTCTCCAATTGATGAACTGTCCATTATTTTAATACTTCTAATTAACTTTTATACAGCCAGGGACAAATAATGCCTATGTCAAGTATTTTTTGCTTTAATACCTGAGGTATACTCAAACACACCTTGTGGGTTACTCATTAAACTGTGATAGTGCCAATCAGGACACTATTGCATGAAACTCCCATCAACTTCAGTGGAGGTTTTCATGCAATAATTTTCCGATATTCACTATCACAGTTTCTTGAATACCCCCCTCTAAGTTGTTACTAGACTGATCAATATATGAGCTTTAACGCAAGCTATTTTTTTTCTTTTAGTTTTTTTTTATACATTTTTTATTGGAGATCTTGCATTTTTATTAATTTTCTTACATTTTTTTTGTACATTCTTTTTCCTTTTTCATACCGTTGCTTCTATAGTAGATGAATAGAGCATTTTATATACTGCTGCGGCCAAGTTTATTCGAGCATTTGCCCGTTCTTGGCCGCAGCAGTAGCCTGGCGCGCGCCCGAGGGTGACGGGCGCGCGCCGAAGCAGCGGAAGAGCGCCCTCCAATCGGGGCGCTCTCCCTACCGCTGCCGGGTCCGCCGGGTCCCCCGGAACCCCCTGCCGCCGTCCCCCACATCGCGGGACACCAGGGCTCCCTCGGGGAGCCCTGGACGCGCGTGCAGGGGGCGCAGGCTCCCAAAGACGCGTGACCGCGCGTCTATGACGCGCGGCACGCCGAGGGGCGGCCACTAGCAAGCCGGGAAATCTCCCGGCTTGCGGATCTGGCCGCACTGCAATTAAGTGTGTCGGCAGTGTACATGTTTATAACCATTGATGCATCTTGTTTCCATGTTTGTGGTGGTGCAAGATTTCCCTTTTCTCATTTGTTGGGATATCGGGTAAGACATTAACATGGACATTACTAAATGTAATGGTATTTAACAATAATCACATAGCTACATTTTTCATAAAACATATTAATTGTTATTTTGTCAACCTTATCCGACAACCGATCCTCCATCCCCCTTTCAATGCCTTCCTTGCAAAGTTTAGCCCTTTAGTTTGTTTACCCCGCCCGAGTTTGTTAGTCTTATCCTATCTGTCTCCTTGTGTGGTCCCAAACTCTTAGATTCCATATCCCCACGGTTAAATTGTGCTGTACCTTTCCTAGTTAGCATATGCACTCATGTTGTTTTTTGGTGTCTTGGCTGTGTCTATATCTGTTTGGGGTGTATAGATTTTACAGTAAGTAGTCTGACTCTGAAAAACCAACACTAGAGTTCATTACAAGGTTGATTAGGGTTAGTTTGTCCATGTAGATATATTGCAACATTTGCTCACCTCACTAAAGTACTGTCGACTGCACTATGGTGTTGACTTTAAATGTTGATTGCTCAAGAGATAATGTCAGACATGCCTGCACTTTATGATATATTCATCTTTTTCTTTCAAATATGTTCTGTATTGCATTGTGAAACAACATAAATGTATAAATTCCCAGAACTAGTTACCTCCTGTATCCAGATGATATTTAAAATATTTAATTTCAAACCTTTTTTCTTTATTCATGGTAAAATCTCATGAAGGAGATTCTGATTCATTGAAGCTATTGTGTCATAGGATGGATATGACTATACTTAGCTGCCCCACGAGCACAACTAGTGGGCCAGGAATCACCTGGGAAACCTGAGCGCCTGACTTCATGGCGCTCGAGCGCCAGTGCACTCGGTTGCACCCTGGACGAGGCCTTAGATAGAAATTGCCGACAAGTGAATTTTAAGTAAAGTTGCATGTAGTGGTTATTATGCAATTGCATGTATAATCAAAACTTCAATTAAAATATAACAAAAGTAATTTTGTAATATGTTGTACACACTGAAATGCAATTTTTCAGTAAAACATTGCATGACAAATTGAATCTTTAGAATTTGATGCAAAAATTTAGAACACAAACATAAAACATATTTATATTGATTTGTAAAGTATTTGACAATATACTATTATGTCATGGCTTGAAAAAAACTATCCGGATATCTCTTTCTCACTGCAGAAAATGCTAGATTTGTATTTAATGCTTTTCCTTATTAGAAGTCCTGCATCTATTATATATGTTCTTAAATTTGTTTTGTACCTTCTTTTTCCTTTTCTTTACAGCAGCTTCTACAGGCATACCCCGCATTAACGTACGCAATGGGACCGGAGCATGTATGTAAAGCGAAAATGTACTTAAAGTGAAGCACTACCTTTTCCCACTTATTGATGCATGTACTGTACTGCAGTCGTCATATACATGCATACCTGATGTAAATAACTCATTTGTAACAGTCTCTATAGTCTCCCTGCTTGCGCACAGCTTCGGTACAGGTAGGGAGCCGGTATTGCTGTTCAGGACGTGCTGACAAGCGCATGTGTGAGCTGCTGTTTGCCTATTGGGCGACGTGTACTTACTCGTGAGTGTACTTAAAGTGAGTGTCCTTAAAGCGGGGTATGCCTGTATAGTACTTTACGTGAATAAAGCAATTTAAATACAGGTTTATAACCATTAATACATCTTGTTTCCATGTTTGTTGTGGTGCAAGGTTTCCTTTTCTGATTTTTTGAGATAACGGGTAGGTAAGATATATTATAGCATTAACATTACTAAATATAACCACATTTAGCAATATATTCCATAACCACTTATTTAATGAAATCCTCCATTTCCAGGATTAAAAAAAAAAAATTCCGGTTTAAAATCCGTGGATGGTTTGGCGGTTTTAATCCACATGGATTCATCAAAATCCACCATTGGATATAATCCATTGATGGATTTGTAGAATCCAATCTGCGGATTCAGCAATCTGTTGCGGATTGTTAAAAATCTGCCAATGGATTGCTGAATCCGCTAATTGGATTCTGCAAATCCGTCCACGTGTTGTCAAATCCATGGAGTGTATTGATAATAAAAAAAACGTGAATCACCGTTTTTTAGAGAGTTATGATATATCTATTGCTGAAGGATTGTTTCCGTAGCAGCCATGGCAATGATTTGCCTAAGTTTTAATAATTTGGGGGGAGATCTGACTCCTCGCCATCCATCTGGCTTGTCTGGTCTATATTGTTAAAGATTGCATATTCTGGAGTTAAATTAATATTTATTTTTAATGCGTCCCTACAGAAATTCTTTATTTGTGTCAAATTGTTGGATCTGTCAGCCTATTCTAGAAAATATATTATGGGCATGTGAAAAAAAGAGGTATTCTTGTTCTAGTTCATGTAAAAATCTCCAGAGATCAACTAGAGTCAGGCTATCCCTCATGGTTTTCATAGTGTTTAGTTGTGTATGTGAGTAATATGGTACCACTTTGTTTCAAGATATGTCTAGTTTCCAGGTCCTCCAACACGTTGAAGTCACCCCCTATGATATTCGACTCTGCGTCTCATTCCATTATCTTTTAGTATAGATCTGTAAACAATAATTGGTTTGTCAGATTCGGGGCATATACAGTACATTTACCAATAGCATTCTAGACCATTCACAAGTAACAGCAACATGAGGAAGCTCCTACTTGGGTCTCTGACAATTCTGTAGGTCCCATAGTTTGTCTGTGCTTAGTATCACAGTGCCTCTCTGCTTTCCTGTGAATGGTGCCGCGATCACCTCCTTGAAACCAGGTGCTTTAAGTCTTTTAATGTCCACCTTAAGGAAATGCACTTTAAGCGTTTAAACTTTAAGCTTTTAATATGGGAGAGATATTTTCTTCTTTTTGCAGTCAAATTTAAACCACCTACTTTACCGGAGACTAGTAGGATGTTGTTGACTTGGATGTGGGAGTCATTTGCATTTGCTAGGGTATTCTGCTGTGCGTGTATTTAATTTAGCCCCTTTGGGGCAAAGGCTCTTTTGCAGTTTTCTTTATCTTACGTCAGAGGAATACAGTACATTCCCAGTGAGAGGCCACCTCCGAGTTATTAATTAATAGATTCCGCTGCTTCTGTTCTCTAGTTCCTCTAGTTTGTTGTGCATATTTGTTATGGTTTATATAAATGGGGTAAGGGAAGTGGGAAAGGAGTCTGCATCTGCCTAACAAAAGTAAACATGGAGAAATACACTGAGGTGCAATGTAGGGAAAACAAGGATACAATGGACAGGAGAGAAAGTACCCTACTGAATGCACTCACTGTGATGTAGTATGCAATGTTAGTAGTGAATAAATGCCGTTTATTTGCTTATTAAAAATAGTATGAACAAAGGGATCAGGTAACAATAATCCATGACCTGTCCCTGAAAACCACTACCTTTCAAAACTCTTATTAATATACTGTAGGTAACGCATTAGCGGGAAAGTAGCATATTTTATTTCATATTGAGCCCTATCTAATCTCTTAAGGGCTACTATCCATATAGCACAATTGCTTGTAGTCCAAAGAAGCTCATACACTCTGTATACACCTTAATAGGGCAACCAACACTAAATAGTTAGTTATACTAAAACATATATGGTGTGGTAAAAACGAGTATACCACTAAACTAATGCAATGAATGCACTAAATGTGCACAAGCTAAATTATGGCAGTAAATACATGTAACATAGCCTCCCGGCAGTTACTTCCTTTCCTGGGCCTTTCCTCTGTCAGTCCTGTTAGTGCAGGCAGTGGAAAGGTTAATTCCTTTCATAGGCCTGTGTGTGTGTATTCCAGCCTTGAATAATGTATCTGTATTCAAGGGCAGGCCTAGCAACTCTGAGGATGTCAATCTAAAGGGGTGGATATTGGTTGGAACGCCCCCTGATGTGTGTAGGGCAATCTGTATCCGGCTCTGGCTTGCTATGAGTCAGAGTTAGAGACACTCCCCAAAGATATTCAAATTGGGACATCCTCCAAAATTATCAGTTAGTTGAGTTAGTAGTTAGTTAGTTGAGAGAGAGTCTGAAAGAAGTCAGTTAGATGAAGAACTGTCTCCCTTCCAGTCAGGCCAGGGCTGGAAGGGGAGGGAATCATGCTTCCTAAATCAGGGCTCTGATTTAGAGGAGGTAGAGGAAGAAGCAGATGATGATCGAACCATGTGAACTGTTTATTCTCTGTCCTGGAGCTGACTGCTGAATAAATACAGAAAAGACATGCTGTGTGTGAGTTAATGTCTCTGGATGAAGGAGTGTCAGTGGGGGTCTATTGCCTGAATATCTAAAGGGGATCCTCGCTCGCTGGAGGCACTGCAACAAAGGAAGACATCAAGGTAATCTGTCCCTCCTTTTCCCTGTCCTGGCTCTCCCCACACCACCGCGGAGCCCTCAGCCCTCCTGTTACCAGCAGGTTACAGCACAACGCCATGAGAGTAACCAGAAAGGAGAGTACCCCCAAATATCACTTAGGGGGGGTACCCTAAAAGGGTTACATACAAATAGCTGTAATTCATCTTATAATAAAACAATATATCTTGTAGAGGATATACAACTCCGCTCTGCACGTGGTAGTGACGTACACCATGCGTGTTCAGTTAATAAGTGTGTTTCAAAGTACTGTTGGTACTACTGATAACTGTTGAATATGTTCCCTAATCTAAATAGGGTGTGACATTAATTCAGGGAGATAATAGTGTCCATTACTGTCTATCACCACATATCAGCGTGCTAGCACACTCAATAATAGTGTATGTATTATGATCTTACCTATACCCTTTAGGTGTGGTGGAAAGGATATGTTCAATAATAACCCCAGATGGTAAGAAAACACAGTGTGTTCAGAGAGTTGGGTTAAGTATACAAGATAATGCAATCTAGCAATGTGGGGATTTCCCCTATGTTTCAGGTAATACTGGTTGGCAACAGGTGAATTCATCAAATATTCAGTTCAATAAATCATCCGTAGTGTAAGTCATCATGCATATTATTCGATCACAAAGTTTAATTCTTCATTATTTCTGGCCATCTCCATAGTGAGCCTTAAACGCATGTGTTTGTTGTATGGATGGAAGAATGTAACACTTTATCAGCCTGACAGGAGTTGCAATCCATGTAGTTGCTCTCCTTATAATAGCTAGGCGCATACAAAAAAGTATATACCTGAACTCTCCTTAAGTTACATTTCTCATGTTAATACACTGTGTTCGGAGGCACATTCTAAAAATGTTTTTAAGCCTCGAGGCGCGGTTCAAAGGACCGCATCCAGTTATAGCCTCGCTTGGTGGCAAAAACAATGTAGTTAGAATAGGAAATTAACCCCACACCAATATCCATTTTTAACTTGCTTGCAAATGCTAGCACATTTAGGGCTCGATGCAGTAAGCGCCGAAAAAGAGAATTCGCCAAGTTTACCGATTTGGCATGTTTTTGGCGAATTTCCCTCTCCATATGCAGTAAGTTCCGAATGTCTTCCGAATCAAGCCGAAAACCATTCCGCCCACTCTCACGATGATTTGCCGATCACACACAGGTATATCGGCGTGCATGGCGGGGTGCTGTTAGTTTCGCCAATCAAACTTCTTGCTGAATCAGGCGAAGTAAGCATGTATTGGATAGCGCGGCCTATTTAAAGGCAACGTGTACTGTTAATCATTTTCTGTGTTGTTGGGAGTGAGAAAGAGAGAGACGCACAGAGCTGGGCGATTTAATATTTGCGTATTGACTGAGAGAGTTGTGTATTGTGAGTGCTTTGTCCTTTGTTGTTTTGTTTACATCTTTGTCTTGTTTTGTATGTGTAAGTGTTTAGTGTGATTGGCTTTACATTTGTTTTCTGTTTTTTGTGAGTGCTAGAGGTATGGCCGCAAAGCGTGGCAAAAGTGATGCTGGTGTGAGTGGTAGTGCTAGTCGTGCAAGTACGCGTCGGAGTGAACGTAGGGTTCAGGGGAGTGATGTTGCTGGGAGTGCGAGTGCTGTTGCTGGGAGTGCGAGTGCTGTTGCTGGGAGTGCGAGTGCTGTTGCTGGGAGTGCGAGTGCTGTTGATGTGAGTGTGAGTGCTGCTGGTGGCTCAGTTGCTGATGGGGTGTCTGGTGGTGGTGTTGTTGCTGGTGACACGCTTTTGGAGTCTCTTCCATTGGAAGAAGGAGAGTCCAGTCAGCACCAGCTAAGTGCTGTGGCTAAACGTGCTCGGAAGAAACGTGTGGAGCAGCCACGTAATCCTCGCTTCAATGACAACGAAAACACAGCTCTTGTCACTGGGATTCTCGAGCACTATGACAGTCTGTATGGACATTTAGTAGGTAAGTCGACCTTTGCATTCATTCATCAAATACATATTATCCTACGTCATGTGAGGTGTCTTCATATCAAAATATTGGTCCATAATATCTAGCAATGTTACTTACTTTACAAACATATCTTGATCAAGATTTACAACGACAAGAATACTCAGTCCTTCAATTACTGTACACTTCATACAATATTCATGCAAGCTTCCTTACATGTCTATGTTTACAAGTAAATGCTCATGTGCTACACAGATAACACCTACACCAACATGTTTGGTATCTCTTGGAACACCTAGCACTTTAGGAAATTGATCGTTTAATGATTAAGAATTAACGTCATATCTTTTGTATGTATTTCAAGTTCGGAGAAGTTCTGCATGCAAAACAGAAATGTGGAATCAAATAATAATTGCTGTGAATGCGTGTGGGAATCATGTGAGGGACCGGAACAATTGTCGCAAGAGATTTGACGACATCAGGGCTAGCTTTAAAAAAAAAATACAAGCACAACGCGTGCATGCTTCTGGCACTGGAGGTGGCCCGCCATCACAACGTTTCATCTTAACACCATTGGAGGAGCAGCTGCGACAAAAAATTCTTCCCGTCGTCGTGGAGGGTTTGGCCGGTGACAGAGACATCGGAATTTATTCCTCTGAATTTCCACCAGGTGACAAATGTTACTGTACTAGGCGTGTCGTAGGTTAAAGTTCTTTTGTTTATTTCAGCTGCTACTTATACTTTCTTCCCAATATAAGCATACCTACATATATATATGTATATATGTTTCTCTCAATATATGTATCTATCAATATATAGTTATATTTCGGTGTCCTACTAAAAGCACAAATGTATATATATCGTCGCACTGAGTGCTCATTTGCATGTCATTTCCCACAATCCTTTGCTGCAGTGGAAGCACTGTATGCTGGCCGATGATGGGGAACGACAGGGTTGCACATCTGTCTAAGGCATCCAAATGAGCAAACATTCATATGTACTGTTGCAGTACATACATATATATATTTTACATTCATTGGTCAATTATGTTACACCTACAAACACCACATAACTGCGTCTTTAAATCATGCATCCAACATATAGCGTTCTAGGGGCAACAAACATCACTTGCACTAACACATTTGATTATGTTTCATAAAAGGTCCTAGTTTGCTTCATGTCATATACAGAGAGCATAATTAGGGACAGGTTGTAGTTGTTATGTAATTGTGTTCTTAGGTAGCACAGTTCACACTACTATTTCGCTCATCTACCATTGTGTTAAAGCAGGTGCTATTAATATGTCATCACAGCATACACGTGAACACAGGGGGTGGGGTTTTGCACGCAGCCAAATAACAGGGTCATGTTTAGGTCAACTTTGTTCACACCATTTTCTGCAGCTTCAATTAATTGAAATGTCAGGGTGACCTTTTGGGGGAGGGACTACAGTTCTTAAAACATCCCAACATACACATAAGTTAATCACAATCATTTTAAATGGTAACTATGTACTATTTCACACACCAAACCACTATGTATTAAAAACTACATCACACATTCATTCACTCAAATTTAGAACATTATATGAACACCACTTTATCACAGAAGTAGCATCTGTGAGCGACACACTGCATGTGTTGTGGAGTGCCAGCCACATTGAGGCCTGCAGCACCTTATATTAATTTATCACACATTTCCTGGTACAACAAAAATAACATTCCAATATTACGTACTTAATGATAATCATAGTCAACGTTCGTGTAATGGTAGTCATGTACATTATTATTGTGATTTTAGTGCACAACATATTCAGTGTATGTGCAATATAACTATTATTTTTAAACACCATTACTGCATAAACATTGTATGTTGTATGGTAGTGTAAAAAAGGTCCCAAGTACACTGTCATGTACTTTGTTATTAAAATGGAGAATGTTCAGTTTGACAGACACATCTTTTCATTTCATTAAGTGATGCTGTTAGTTAGTCATAAATACTCAAGATACACAAACGCAATGTTCATTATGTACACATGTCAATTAACAACTTATGTTATCGTTCTATATAGTTGCTCCTGGAGGTCATGTGTCACCTGAGACTGAAAACGTCTCTTCACCTGGGACATCCAGTTCATCTAACTTGGAAGAGGAGTATATGAGGTGCAGGACATCTAATATGTTCATTTATATATGTTATGTTTTAATGTTAAATAAATGGCTTTGACATCTAATGTCAATCAGATCACTTATTGGTACTGAAAATGAAGTGTTGAAATAAGTAATGTATTGTGTGTGATGTAAACTATCATATCATTGTTGTGAGATTTGACCAACCTTTCATTCATTCATATTTCACACTGAGACGAAACATAGTTATTACGTCAAGGTACTTTTTAATGTTACAACATAAAACGATAGGAAATATGTTAGTTGTTACATTGTCATAACAACTATCATTATATAGTAAATCAGCAAAATTTTGCATGCCATGTCATCATCTGTTCATTTATTTTTAGAACCTGATGTTGCCAAACAGACAGAAATTCTATCAAGTGACCATGAACCGGTTCCCAGTAAAAATGTCACACAGTCAATTCCTCCAGCATGTAACACATACTCAGCAATAGCAGCTTCAGAAGAAAGAATAGTTGCAGCAGAAAATCGTCGCCATTCTGATTTGATGTCAGTGCACGAAAGAATGATATCACAGCAGGAAATAATGATAGCTCATCAGGAAAGGGCAATATCAGTATTGTCACATCTCCAGAGAATCTTCATTCAAATTCCTAAAAAATTAGACAAAATAAATAACACGTTAGAAGCAGGAGTTGTTCAGCTAAGCCAAGCTAATCAGTTGAGAAGGACTGCAACAGAACAACAATTCAACTTTACCCCATCAGAGGATGGATCAATAAATGCTGCTAGTTTTTCTTCCCAGCCATCTGATGTTCATTCCCCAGTTCGGGATGGTACCGGTATATTAGCTGCAAGTTCTGTGCATGTCCCTCTCAACATCCAACCGCTGCCATCTGTTGGAAATCAGGAACTGACACCTACGAAGGAGGCACCAAAAAGAAAGTTTCAAAAACAATTACTAATAACCAGTTTTTGGAAACAAATTAAAAAACAAAAACAGGACATGGAGGCTACATCATTTGTGCACTGTGTAGCAACTGGTTCAGAACTGCATCTGCCCACATGGTTCAGAACTGCATCTGCCCACAACCCCTGCCCCTGAAGTGTCATTGGACTATCCCCCTGCCTCCGAAGTGTCACTGGACTATCCCCCTGCCTCTGAAGTGTCACTGGACAATCCCCCTGCCTCTGAAGTGTCACTGAACTATTCCCCTGCCTCTGAAGTGTCAGTGGACTATCCCCCTGCCTCTGAAGTGTCACTGGACTATCCCCCTGCCTCTGAAGTGTCACTGGACTATCCCCCTGCCTCTGAAGTGTCAGTGGCAAATCCCCCTGGCCCTGAAGTGTCAGTGGCAAATCCCCCTGGCCCTGAAGTGCCACAGACTAGTGAAAGTGGTTGTGTTTTGTTGAAAGTCGGTGGCAAACGTAAAAGGGTACAACAACAGACAACAAGCAGGCCTGTGACTCGGTCTCAAAAGGGAAAAAAAGATTAAAATTTAACATTAAGTAAATCTGTATTTTGCCTTGTGATGTTTCATATAGATTATATTAAGATTATAGTATGGATTATCAACACCTGTTGTTTCCAAACATTCAACTATGTCCTTGTACACGTGAAGGTTTGGAAATGTTCACAGTCTGAATGAACGCATATTGTTAAGAATATTTATGTCTTAATCATCTGTTCAGTAATGGTCCAACATTACACAATTGCTATGTTTACAGTAGCTGACATTCACTTAGCTGCTAAACATACTATTTGTATGTGTTAGGTACATCATTTAGGGAGTGATTGCATGTTAATATTAAGGACATTCAACATTGAGTAAATATATATATATATAAGTGCTTACATCTTGCAATTCATTTTATAGCAGGATTAACTGTCAATGATTACTTACCTTCACCTTCCTTGAAGCTTCTTAATGTTACCATGTGATCATGTCAGAGTACTGGTTACAATAACATGTGTTCATGTGTATTAATATACACTTGTATATCCTACATTACACTAGTACGTTTTTTTATCCTATGCCTACTTACTTGCATCAATAGGTTCAGTGTAGAACTATATTAAATATATATATTGTGTGAAAACACTACAGGCCTTGCTGCCTCAGAAAAGAGCTTGTTTGCTGTTAACGACTAATAGAACACAGCTGACTCTAATAGGCCCTCAAACATACTCACCCTGTAATGATTAAACCGTTAAATACGTCAGAGAAATATAACTATCCCTGTTAACATATAAGGCCTTAAATACAGAAATAGACACACATACACTGGCGACACACTTTATTCGAGCTTGGCTAGTCCCACGAATTCGGGTATACCCGGGTGTATTGAGGTTTGTGACTGTTTTCTGCCCGAGTGCATTGAGGTATTTTCCAAGCAGGGATTGAAGCATTTTATTCCCGCTGGCTGCAATAATGCACAGTATATATATATATACTGCATTACAATTCATGAATTTATGCCATCTGGTAGACACGCGAAGCATTGCAGCCTATTAAATCCTAATCATTATCATTTAACAGATCAGCCGTCCGTCAGCCAGGCATGAACCCAGGCTGGGAAGGCAAATCCAACGGGGCTTGTCAGAGGTGAGGAGCGGCGCATTCCAGGTATCTGCCAGGTACATACCGGGTATTTGCTCGAATAAAGTGTGTCGGTGCAGTATATTGTTTTCTATATATATATATATATATATATATATATATATATATGTATATATGTATATAGAGAGAGAGAGAACTCCCAGATACATATAGACAAACATATAGAACTCCCAGATACATATAGACACACACTAAGAGATAAACTCACATAAAGAGAGACACACATTGAAACATTGTAATGGCACACAGAGAGAAAGACAAACCCAGGTGTGTGTGTGTCTCATACCTCTGTGTAACCATTATTTTTATTATACTACCACTGTTGAATATTTCACCCACATAGTTTTTTAATTAACATCGTACACTTTTGCTGAGAAACTAGATAAATGCTAAAACAATGTGACATTCAAAGTGAAATGGCTATCTAAACCAAAAAATGTGTGCCAATTATTTCTACACATTAGAACTGGGGGGGTAAAAAGGAGTGTTACATTCAGCTTCTATTGTGACCTTCAAAAAAAGCACAATGATAACATTTAATGAATTTCTACATCTGCACTAAAAACTTAGCACTCCAGTTACACACACATCATTTGAACATCAGCAATGGCAGACCATTCAACTGTTAGCTGCAGCAATCCGCACAAATCATATAAGTTTATGATAGCCGAGGCCATAATGTCAACTGAAGAAAAAAAAGCTAACGTTGGTCAAATCTATGACTTGATCCGAAACAAATATCCATACTACAAACAGGATCTTCGAGCAGATACTTTTAAAGCTTCTGTACGCTTCGCTTTATCAACAAATGATTGTTTTGAACGTGTTGAAAACCAACAAAAAACTTATGGATTTTGGCATATTGGCCCAAAATATAAAATTATCATGGAACATGGGACTTATGTTCTGCTAAATAGCATATATTTTCCTAATAACAATAGCAATGGATCCGCAACTACTTTACCGTCTGAAACGATACCTGCTGCAATAGCTTCACCTTCCATTCCTGAAGCCCAGATGCAAGATGAGCATAACGACTCAGACCTGTTACAGAACCTTTTTGGAGAAGAATTATTTGATTGGGAAAACAACCACGTACCTGCGGACGTCTTCTTTGAACAAGGCTGTGGCGATTCCTATGAGCGCCTCATGGAGATGTCTTTCATACAGGATTCAACGGGTGCCTCAAGCATGGAAGAAAATACAGTGTCTTTCTGGAGCGACCTGTTGCAGCCAAACCAAGGTTAACTTCTACAAGAATGGTAAATACAAAAATTGTTATGCGTTGACTCACCGTGATAACTTTAAATTTTTGTATCTGCACCATTTGTATGCCAAATGCGTGGATACAGCGTAAAATTGCAGACTGCCTAACATGTAGCGTGCACTAACACATTTTAACTTAATACAATATAATACATCAACAAGCAATTGTACACATTGCTAACGGAATACATATACCTAGTTTACTATCTCTTACAACATATCATTGCAACATGTTACCATAACTGTAACACACACACCTCATTGTTTATCATGCAACATCTAAAAAAAATAGGGTCCGCAACATATGACGTGGGACCCTTGTCATGTCCCAAGCCGTCCTTAAAAAGGTTGACGGATGTAAGGGCCGCTCCCAAACGACGTGCGCGCGTGAAACCTTATTGGCTGTGGGCGTTTGTTATTGTTCCGGTCTGTGCACTGTGTCATGCGCGCGCATCTGTGTGTGTGGCCGTGCACAGCGCAGTAGGCCAATGTTAATTAAGTGGGAGGAGTGTTTGCGTGTAGTTCACGTTGCCTTAACATTACGTCACACGTCTTTTATTCGGTCATTACCTGATCGGACGTTGGTTCCGTCCACACACGTCGGTTAAAAACATTTCTACAAGTACGTGTGTAGAAGTAATGTAGTTTAGCGAACTTTGGATTTCTTATAAATATCATATGCTTAATGCTATTAAAAACATGGAGGGACATGTATAAAACGCACAGCGTACACATTGTTTAGCGCATGCGCTAACACTTAGTCCACACAATCGTGAAGTGCGTGCGCAAATTAAGATGTGCGCGCACATTATTATGTATATAGGCAACGGAAACATAATATCCGTAGTTATGGCAGCAACGCCAATATCAAAAATAAACATGTTTATGTTAATGTTTAACCTTGCACTTGCAACATATACGTGAATTACGCGTGGATATACACAATGATATAGAGATGTGTAATGCGTTGTCATGCGTAGACATATATAAAAGTGCCATCTGTGACCATCATGTGTTTGCAGTATTTCTGTAAGGAATCCGCTCCTCGGTTTACTGTTTGCCTTACTTTGTAGTATTGTGCAGTCCTGGATTCACTCACCAAAGCAATACTGCCACACTCCCCTTCTGCCATTGGTTCTCTGACCTTTTAAGTACTGCTTTCCCACAATGCTCCCTGCCGAGCATAGTCCTTCCTGGGTGTCTCTGTGTTCTGCCATAACCTTGTCTTGTCTGTCTCCTTGGTTCCTGAGACCGGCTGCTAGTGTCACGCAGCGGTCTGTTCCTGTGCTGAAGCGGAGTACTCTCCTTGTTGTCTTCAGCTCCCTGGTTCCTGTGACCGGCTGCTAGTCTCATGCAGTGGTCAGTTCCTGTTTCCTGTGCTGAAGCTGAGTACTCTCCTTGTTTCTTCAGCTCCCTGTTTCCTAAGACCGGCTTTTAGTCTCATGCAGCGGTCAGTTCCTGTTTCCTTTGCTGAAGCTGAGTACTCTCCTTGTTACTTCAGCTCCTTGTTTCCTGTGACCGGCTGCTATATTCACGCAGCGGTCTGTTCCTGTCGCCTGTGCTGAAGCGGAGGTTTCCCCTGCGTCTTCAGCCTCCTGGTTTCCTGCACTGAAGCGGAGGTTTCCCTGTGTATCTTCAGCTTCCTGGTTCATGGGGCCTACTCTTTCCCTAATCTAGAGAGGCCGTGTCCTGGTTCCTGCGCTGAAATGGAGGATTCCCCAGCCCGCTCAGGACTCTTGCGCTGAAGCACTGGTTTACCAGTGCAGCTAGGCGGTGTGCTACTCTGGTCTGTCTACCACCTCCTGAGACCAGTTCCATGGGCCATGGTCGCCGCACGCGCAGAAGCCACTCCCGCGCTCCTAAGCTGAAGCGGGGCTCTACTGACTACCTGTTGCCGAACTCCTGCTTGAACAACGTTTACCCTGATGTTTCCAGTCCTGACCCTGGTGTGTCCACCGACGATGCTGTCTTCTCCTATCCTGATCCTGCTACGTACGACTACGAACTGCACAATCCGGATCCACCTGCGCGGTCTAAGGTCGGTGCTTTTACAACCCCACCTCAGCCACGTGGTCCGACCCAGATTTGTGGCGAGCACAGCCGTGACAGTATGCTCGGCCCCACAAACTCGGACCGCCCTGTGGTGAGGGTTGGTAAGTTTATGTCTGAAATCCTGTCCCGGCCTGTAGACCAGTCCCAGTTTGAAAACCAGTTTCTGTGCGAAATACTACCCCTGATTGAAGAACAGATTATGTATGAAGGTTTAACCCCATTGCAAAGACAATGCCGTAACGATCTCATTATTAAGGCTTACTGCCTCAAGGACTTAAAACGGTCTCTGGCCGCTTGTGTTTGCTCCCCTGGTTCCCCTTTAACCTGGGATAATGTGAATCCTTTCAAACTTGCCAACGCCCAAGATATACTCTTTGCCTTGGCCTTCTCATTGGACATTCCCGTAGTACAACAGGACCCTCTCTTCATGTTGGTTCATGCTCAAGACACACTCCGTGTACTTTCCCAGACTTTGGACATTTGCATAAAGGAACAGGACCCTCTCCTCGCCAGCTACGCTGCCGCTTGGCAGTCCACCTGTGCTGCCAGTCCTGTCGCTAAACCTGGGGACGTATCTCCCTCTCCAGGAAATGACCAAACTGACCCACTATCACTGCCCCCTAACGTAGAAGCTGCTACGGTCCCTAGCCCTGATTGTACACCCGGGTACTCTGACACCAATGATACGTCTACGTTAACCCCTGCTGATCAGTCCTGTGAGGTTCCCTGGAATATACGTATATATATATATATATATATATATATATATATATATATATATATATATATATATAAATATATATATACTCTAGCCAACACTAAGGCTCTAGTATCCGAGAACAAGTCCCTTTGTCCCTCTATACCTAACTCTGAATCTCCCTTTTCAGCCCTTGAAGTTTTTCCTGCTTTAACCCCTGCTAGGCAGTTCTGTATGTCTTCCCTGTCAGAGAACGAATCCCTCCTACCTCCACGTACTCAGTTTGAATTTCTAAGTTCTGTTCCCAGGGTCATTCCTGTATTAACCCCTGTGGGGCAGCTCTCTGAGTCCCCTTTGGTAACCCCCTGTTCTCCGCCAGCGATGGTCACGTCCCTAGCTCCAGAGGAAAAATCCCTTGTCTCACCTATTACAGAGGAAAAACTCTCTATGTTCTACTCTCTGGTACTGTCTGCATTAACTCTTGTAAATTCTTGCTGCCTCCAAGCTAATGCCTTCGTTCTAGCCTCAGAGAATGTGTCCCCAAGTCCTACAGCAGAGGTTGCATTAAATGACTTCCCCAAGGTTGCTGAATCCTTAGTTAGTTTTTGCTATATAACCCCTGCTTCAGCTCAAGTCTCAGCTGCTGCGCCCCCTGAAACTTCGGCTAAAGTTCTGTTTCCAGTTAAATGTATTCAGTTACCAAGTTTTTCCTTAAGCTTGGTCGCAGAGTTCCCATTCCCGGGTACTTCGCTGAACCAGTCTATCACCCAGAGAGCGATGATCCCTGCTTCAGCACATAGTCCCCACGTTGTGGAATCTGCAGTCATTTCTGGTTTCCCAGACACTCCTTACCAAATACCCACTTCAGAGACCAGTACAGTTATGATTACCCCCCGTGTACTGTCTGTGTTCTCCCCTTCTCAAAGCTTAGGGTTAAAACCGTACAGTGGTCAGTATGCCCTCCTGGGGTTCATGTGGTGTTCCCAGGAGGGTTTGCTGACACACTGTTTTCACTCAAAAGCGACGTTTTTTATATGTGCTAGCTAGAAGCCTGCACACAGTTTCCCCTCTCTCTGAAATTTGCCTTGCTGGCCCTGATACTCGGAGAGGTAAAAACCTCCCTTCAGATTCAGAATCTCTTTCTATAGAGGTCGTCCTTGCTGTTAATTCCCCTGATTTCTCTGCCCATGCAAACCCTCCAGGGATCAGCATATCTGTTGTTACCCCCTTTGTACAGTCTGAGACCACCCTGCCTATATTACAAGTCCTGGTGTTTAAATCTGAGCTATTTAGTTTTACTGCCCTTGCTAAACCTCAGTCCCTCAGCACTGCAGCTAAACGTGCTCCAGCAACCGTTGGGTTACTCGGGGTAAAAATAAAAATTCCTGTCTTAAAGGGTACTTTCTCACACATGTCCAGCAAACATGTGTATCTTCAGCTTCCTGGTTCCTGGGGCCTACTCTTTCCCTAATCTAGAGAGGCCATGTCCTGGTTCCTGCGCTGAAACGGAGGATTCCTCAGCCCGCTCAGGACTCTTGCGCTGAAGCACTGGTTTACCAGTGCAGCTAGGCGGTGTGCTACTCTGGTCTGTCTACCACCTCCTGAGACCAGTACCATGGGCCATGGTCGCTGCACGCGCAGAAGCCACTCCCGCGCTCCTAAGCTGAAGCGGGGCTCTACTGACTACCTGTTGCCGAACTCCTGCTTGAATAACATTTACCATGATGTCTCCAGTCCTGACCCTGGCATGTCCACCGACGATGCTGTCTTCTCCTATCCTGATCCTGCTACGTACGACTACGAACTGCGCAATCCGGATCTGCCTGTGCGGTCTAAGGTCGGTGCTTTTACAACCCCACCTCAGCCACGCGGTCCGACCCAGGTTTGTGGCGAGCACAGCTGTGACAATTTCATAGATGCTGCGGATGAATACATGGGATCATTCAGAAGAGGCAATCGTTATATGAGAAGATTGTGAGGAGGAGCCACCAACTAATATACTACATATGCAACACTTTTTATAATGTTTGCTGCGCATATTAACTAACAATACATAATGTGAACCGGTTATGCATATATTTAATAACCACGTAATTAACATGATGTTGCTAACCACTGCAGTTTTCTGATTTTATGTGTATCCTTGATTTACTTATAACATTATATGTAATGGTCTGTAAAATATATAACAACCATTCCCACACAGCAAACACATTTGTGTACTATATTGTATAATGGGACGTATGGCTGTATTAACTATGTTAATGGTACATAAAACCACGTAGCCATTATATGTGAACGTACACAAGTTATATAGGGATTTTTTAGTAAATGGTTTGTAATTGGGAAATATAATTGTAGAACCAAGTTGTAGTGCTCACCTATAATGCATGATGTTATGAATAATCGCTACACATCATGTAAACATGAAATTTACTCTGTATATTTGATAAACACAAGTAAATATAGTTGTGTGTGTTTAGTGAACGTTACACACATACAGAGTAAAGTGAGTCTGATCATATAAAGTAACATATTAATACTGATGGTATCATTTGATGTTGTTAAACATGCATCATACACTAATGGAGATACACACAAACAGTGGTACTGAAAATTGTGTGTATGCTATTGTGCACGTGATGAACGTGAATATTTAGACATTATTTCTAAATGATCATCATAATATTGTTTAAGTTACGTGAATGACATTACAACTATATTAACAACATTGTCATTAGGTGTAATGAATTATGACAATGTACTAATAAATAATAGAAATGTTTGTCATGGCGTTAACATTTTTACAGTTGTTACATGTAGGTCAAAAGAACACACGTGTGACTTATACATACACATGTGACAAGGTTACATAAAACCAGATAATAAATTGATACAATACCTAATCACATACATTGCTAAGTACAAGATGTAACAAGCATTGGTGTGTTTACAGGCAATCATGCATGGAGTGCAATGATCACTCGCATCCGTGGTTAATCACCTCCCATCATCAAAATAATAGCAACGTTTATCCCCTTCTCTACACACACCACTATATTACAGTAATGCAATTTGGTAGGGTACATACATTAAATGGGATGTCATGTAACTAATTTTTGAGAAATACAATGCACATGAACCATCAAGTGTAGCTAAAAGCATGTACATTATACAGAAACAAAATGTTGTAAAATATCTATTTTGCACACATGTTGGGTTGATAAATCCTATAAGTATACGTATATAGAGGGTGTCACATCTTATGACAGATGTCAGTTCATATACATACAGCTAAACCCCGTTATAACGCGCCTCGTTATACCGCGATTCGGTTATAACGCGGTTTTCCCGTGGCTCCCGTTTTTTTAAAAAAAAAAAAAAAAAAAAAAAAAAAAAAATTTTTTAAAAATTTTTTTTTTACATTTTTTTTTTTTGCACACTGCACACACTCACTGCACACACACTGCTCATTGCTCACACTGCCACACTGCACACACACTGCACACTGCACACACACTGCTCATTGCTCACACTGACACACTGCACACACTCACTGCACACACACTGCTCATTGCTCACTGCCACACTGCACACACACTGCACACTGCACACACACTGCTCATTGCTCACACTGACACACTGCACACACACTGACCACACTCACGCACACTGCACACACACTGCTCATTGCTCACACTGCCACACTGCACACACACTGCACACTGCACACACACTGCTCATTGCTCACACTGACACACTGCACACACTCACTGCACACACACTGCTCATTGCTCACTGCCACACTGCACACACACTGCACACTGCACACACACTGCTCATTGCTCACACTGACACACTGCACACACACTGACCACACTCACGCACACTGCACACACACTGCTCATTGCTCACACTGCCACACTGCACACACACTGCACACTGCACACACACTGCACACTGCACACACACTGCTCATTGCTCACACTGACACACTGCACACACACTGACCACACTCACGCACACTCACACACACTTACGCACACTCACGCACACTTACAGACACTCACACACACTCACACACACACACACACACTCACACACACTCACACACACTTACACACTCACAGACACTCACACACACTCACACACACTTACACACACTTACACACACTTACACACACGTACACACACTTAGACACTCACAGACACTCACACACACTCACACACACTCACACACACTCACACACACTCACACACACTTACACACTCACAGACACTCACACACACTTACACACTCACAGACACTCACACACACTCACACACACTTACACACACTTACACACACACTCAGACACTTACACACACTCACAGACACTTACCCACACTCACACACCCATATACACACACACACTTTCTCTCCCATATATACATACACACACACTCTCTCACTCTACACAGACGGGCCGCGACCAGCACCACCACCCGCTCCCCCCCCTCCTCCCGCGCAGGCAGCGGGAGCACCGGGGACAGCGGTGGGGAGAAGAAACCCCCCGCTACAACCTCCATGCAGGCAGCATGGTTCTGAGGTAAGCGGCGACCTGAGGGACATCCCCGCTCCCATCTCCTGCCCCGCGGCCTGTCCCGCGGTGACAGGGTGAAGCGGGGACAGGAGAGACATCCCCACTCCCATCTCCTGCCCCGCGGCCTGTCCCGCGGTGACAGGGTGAAGCGGGGACAGGAGGGACATCCCCGCTCCCATCTCCTGCCCCGCGGCCTGTCCCGAGGTGACAGGGGGAAGCGGGGACAGGAGGGACATCCCCGCTCCCATCTCCTGCCCCGCGGCCTGTCCCGCGGTGACAGGGTGAAGCGGGGACAGGAGGGACATCCCCGCTCCCATCTCCTGCCCCGCGGCCTGTCCCGAGGTGACAGGGGGAAGCGGGGACAGGAGGGACATCCCCGCTCCCATCTCCTGCCCCGCGGCCTGTCCCGCGGTGACAGGGGGAAGCGGGGAGCGGAGGGACATGCCCGCTCCCATCTCCTGTCCCGCGGGATGAATATGCGCTAAAGCGCGGCGGCCATTTTTTTTTCTCGCGACCCCGTTAGTAACGCGGTGGTCTCGGGGTGGACCCCGAGACCCGCGTTATAACGGGGTTTAGCTGTACCATGAGCAGTCATTGAGGACATATACCAAATTAAAATCTATATGTATATATAATGATCAAACATTGTCATGACATCTTCTGTAACGTAAGTAACACACCAAAGTGTGTATTTGGGGTTACATAAGAAACACCATGTATATGTGCTAACATATAATATGAAAAGCACAATGGTGTAGACATCATAGTGATGCACATGTCACAGTGTTACAATAACATTGTATGTAACCATTGTGCAATAAGGAATGACTATGGCCATACTATGTGTATTGAGTTTGCCTAATCAACAACTGAATGTTACGACATTATTCATTTGTCACACTTGTTGTATTCACATACACACAACTTCACATTATAAGAAGGATTATATAACCTGTGGATGAATGACATACCGGTGCCACATGCTTTTGTAGACACAGCAGAGAAGAGAAAGGTGTGCGACCTATATTCATCTGTTTACTAAGAAAATGGTTTTTGGGAAAATTATTGTTTCATATAACATAATGAATATATTAAAGTAGTAATATGAACATATATGTATTAACTTACATAAAAAAAACTATTTATGACATTCTGACGTGTCTCTGCACCACAGGCTGTTTGTTCATTGTCAGCTGGCACATTGATGGGATGCTCCTCCTCCAAAGGCTCACCTATGTCTGTAACTACATTATGTCTGAGTGCCACATTGTGCAAAATGTAACATGCTATGATTATATCAGACACTTTTTGAGGCTTATATTGAAGTGTCCCACCAGTTCGATCGAGACACCTAAACCTTGTCTTGAGAAGGCCAAATGTCCTCTCTATAACGGATCGCGTCGAAATATGGGCAGCATTGTACCTCTCCTCTGCTTCAGTTTGAGGGTTTAGCACCGGGGTCAAGAGCCACGGCCTAATTCCGTATCCTGAGTCACCTATAATCAATGTAGCACACATAAGGTAACATTAGTGATAACATTATTACATATAATAATTCCTAGAAAAAGAAGTGTTAAGTGTTACAACATCATAATATGTACTCACCCAGCAGCCAACCAGGTCCAAAATAGCCTTCTTCGAAAGCATGGAAGACTGATGAGTTCCTCAGGATAGAGGAATCGTGACTGGAACCAGGGAATTTGGCTACCACATGCATAATCTTCATCGTGCCATCACATACCACCTGTACATTCAGGGAATGGTAGTGCTTACGGTTGTGGTAAGCATGCTCACTCTGACTAGGCGGAATCAAAGCAACATGGGTGCAATCAATTGCACCCATCACACATGGTATCCCGGCTATGGCATAAAAGCCATTCCTGACTTCCAGCCACTGTGTCTGCTCTTTAGGAAAATAAATATAATTTCTAGCACGTCTATTGAGTGCATAGAGAAACTGGGTAAAGGCCCGCGAGAATGTAGATTGCGAGACCCCACCCACTATGCCCACAGTTGCCTGGAATGACGCGGAAGCAAGATAATGTAATGAGCACAGCATTTTAACAAGCCCAGGGACTGCACGACCTCTGGCTGTCACAAAATCTAAATCTCCCCTTATCTCTTCATAAAGAGATAAGATTGCTGCTGAACTCAAACGATAGCGACTTACTATCTCCTCCTCACTCATCCCATCTAACAGGGTTCTCTCCCTGTACACACGCGGATGAGCCACAACTTGTCTCCTCTGTCTTCTCCTCTGATCTCCTATCCCTCTCCCTGTCCCTCTCCCTGTCCCTCGCCCTGTCCCTGTCGTGTCCGCGTGCCTGTCCCTGTCACTGTCCCTGGCTCTGTCCCTCCCTTGCCCTATGTCATTCTCTTCATCAGCCAGCCACTCATGCAAAAGAATGTTCCTCCATCTCCTAAACAATCGCATCATTTTGAAATTAGTAGCTGTGAATGAGCAGGTAATGGCCGTCCTTTAAATAGCTATGTGATGATGTCAGATGACATTGTAAAATGCTACGTGTTACATTAACATATTAAAGTACTTGGCTCCCAAGCTGTATCCATTTGTTCAAAGAAGTATTATTTCTGTGTATTCAGCAGCCAACCGTGATATTTCACAATGATGTAACGTGAAGCTTTGTACAAGCATTCATTGTAAATGATTAGTGTAATGTGTAATGCATGTAGCACTTCTGAACGCAACACTCAGTCATGTACTGTAATTATGCTAAAAGCATGAGATTGACGTAGAAAAAGTTTGCAGCAACATGTCTAATTTGCCATGTTAGTGTCACATGTTCACAACAATAAATTCTCATGTGCATATGCATACATTTATGTCATGAGGATAGTTGCTATTGAATCCGTTTGAAACGTGTAACAATGAGTAACTATTGTAGATGTGTGTATAAGTTAGCATGAAGTGCTTGTAATGCAACGTTTACAATGTAAACATGCAATGTGATTGACTGTCCAATAGCGGACGTCATCAAAAATGGGAGTACCCAAAGTACATGTAAACATGAGAAGAAAGATGTACATGAACGTTTGATGATGCGTTACACATTACAAGCATTGTCTAATGTAAAGCAACATGAATATACGGTGGATGTGTTAGATGTGTGACATGTGTAACATCATATAAACAATTGTCGCTCAGTTCAGTAAAATGTGTGATATGATGTGAGGTTCTCCTTTAAGAGTTGAGTATAGTATTTTCCATTGACACATCATCACATGATGAGTAATATGAGAGGCAAATAATGAGAACATATAAAAGTACAATGTTATGCAAATAATACACGTCAGGTGTGACACAATGCAGTGAATGCCCCCCACACTGTAATGCTAAACACATTTGTATTGTGAGCAATGGAATGTAAACAGTACTGTAATGTTATACGTCCACGCTCCATTGCCTCCAATGATGTCCATATGAATTATTTTTTCTAAGTGCCGTTTCGGCAACCATAGCGATCGTTCTCCCCTCCAACTTGCCAACTTTAGTTGGCGGGACACATTGGCGAAGAACTCTCCATTTTGTAGTGGCGATCAGCACCGATAAGCTGATTTTGGTACTTGAATACAGCCGATTTTAAAAAGTGCCGAAAGGTGCCGAAAAACGGCTTTTCGGCAGCCGAACGGAGAAAAAAAATTATCGGCACACAAACAGGGCGATAAAATACACTTATCGGCGCTTACTGAATCTCAAAGCCAAATTTGACGGAATTATGGCCAAAAATGCTTTATTGACGCTTACTGCATGAGGCCCTTATAATAGGGTAGTTCCCATGAATTTGCATGAACTAACGTGTTCAAAGTGGGGTTTTTCCCATTGACATATATACACAATATATTCAATAGCATATCAGTTTGAATTTACTCAGAAGGATAGTGGGAAGTCTGATCAAAAGTATATAACATACTGAAAGCAACATAGCGCAAGTCCCAAAAGTAATCTTATATCTTATTCAGGAAGGCCCCACTAATATGGTGAGTTCCGTTCTGAGGACGCGCCGTAAAGAGAATATCGCCGGAAAGTGAAACCAGCATTTTTCGTTAGGTGCGCATGCGCAGACCGGCAATGCGCAACCCCTCCATTCCATGCATGCGCGACCCCCGGGCTGGCCTGTTCTGCGCATGCGCGACCCCAGCTGGCCTGTTCTGCACATGCGCGAACATGGCGGCCCCCTTTTCGGCACTGACGTATCAGCGGATCGCAGAAAAGAAGAGCGCCGAGAAGCGGGGCGCTGCTGTATTGTATAATGGAGACTCTACTTATCTTGTTGCTTAGTCAGTCCATGTTCACTTCAACTTTTGTTATGGTTTTAGTTTGTGTGTCAAACTTATTTTGCAATTTGGGGATTTTGGTTTCGTAGCTTTGGGTACTGTTCTCTACCTCCTTCAGTCTTTGTCCATGTGAGTTGATTTGTGTGATTTTCTTGGATGACATTTTTGATGTAAAATCTTTTCCTCTGATAGCGGGGAGAATAGTTTTAATATGTCCTTGGCCGTAGTCTCTGCTGGAAATAGTTCTTGTTATGTTGCATCGTACGCTGCATTGCTGTGATTCTCGTCTTCAATAGTTCTGGGTAATAAGGCAGCAAGCTTTTTCTTGCTCTCTTTTTGTTTGTTTATATTTTTCCTATGGTTGAGTGGTCCTGTGTGGTCTCAATTTGCATGTATGTGCTTGGGTTGTATACAAATGTCGCCAGACTTACTTTCTCCGTAACGGCCAGAACGCAATGCAGCCATGTTTGATCATGGCCAAAAGAACAGAAAGTGGCCTTCTTCTGAATGGGGAGTTTTTCTCTCTGGAAATCCTCCATGCAGCATTTACAAACTGTCTGGTCAAGGATGATTAACGCTGCTTTAATCTTCCTGGGGCGCTAAAAATGTACTGTTCTTGGGGGCTGCATGTGGGCTACAGGGGGGCTGTAGACATCCGAGGATTGCAGCCTGTTGTTCTGTGGCACCAGGGACAGTAAGTATTGCTACATCTGTGTGTTAGATTAGAGCAGCGTTTTCAGCTGTGGCCCTTTCCTGGGAGCCGCAGCGTTCGCTCCCCACCTCCCCCGAAGGCATGGTTTCAAATGACGTTGCGGGTCACGTCATGTGACCCCACCATGTCATTTGATGCGCGTTGCCATGGCGACATGTGATGTCACATGACCCACTGCATAATTTGCTGCCGTGGTGCCACGGCGACGCATCACCGAAGACCCGACTGCCAGTAGGTAAGTGAGGTTACAGAGGCCTCATGCCTCCCCTGGCATTAAATTAAATGCCTGGGGGAAGAGCGCGGGGCCTCTGTATCAGCCTGAACCCCCCCTGCAAATTCTTCCACCCCCCCCTGGGTGGCGCACCCCTCAGTTTGCGCACCGCTGGATTAGAGGATTCTGTTTCTCGTGGTTATTTACCAGCTTAATTCAGGCTGTTTAGCAGCCGTACTTATATCAGGGTCTTTGACTGTAAGTTTTGCCCTTACGTCTTTGTTTCTTATCTATGTCAGGCTTGTGTTGTATGGTTTAGGTTTGTTTAGTTTTGATTGCTGTTAAACAGTATGTTGGTGTTGTGGCTCAGTAGAGATGGGTTTTGGTGTTTTACAATAGTTTTGGCTTTCTACCTTGCAGTTTGTGGGGTCTGTGGTATTTTCTCCACAGTCTCTGGGCCTGTGGATTTCTCTCCTCACTCACTCCATCCATCACATGGTCTAGCCCTGTGTGCTCAGTTAGTGCTTTCCTTGGCCTCCACCTTGCCTTTCCCGTTAACCTTGATTTGCAAGTAGGTAGTCAGATATCAATGTTGGCCCCTCCCATTTCTGTGATGCTCCTCAAATATGTTTGCCTTTTCTCCCTCCTCACTCACACACCTCACTTTTATGCCTCACTCAGCCCACTCCACCTATTTCACTGCCCCTGTCAGCATCTGCATTTGGGGATCCTCCCACAGGTCCATCTGCAATATATGTCCTCTCTGTCCTTCACTTCCAAGCCAATCTCTCCTCCCCTTGCTCCACGTGGTTGCAGGGCACTGTTCAAACTGTTTGTAGCAGATTTTCCCCACCAGTCGCATCTGTCTCTCGCCTTGTATATACTGTATGTGGGGATGATGCAGATACTTGTAAGTATATTGGGCCTGATCCACTCCCGGCTGCTGAATAATATTCAGTGATTCAATGTATTCTGTTTGTTGGACTTGCACCATTTTATATTCCTAGCTACTGCCATCTTCTTTTCCCTGCTGTGTTTGTGATTGTCTGGACTTCCAGTCATCTTGTTTTGCAGAAAGCTGCTTAAATTTGATTTGAATTGTATTGTCTTTCTACTTATGATTAATATTCTTTTCTCTGGGGTAGTTTTGGGATCTTAATTTTTGAGGTTTGAGAGGTTGCTTGAGGAGATTGTGAGGAGATCGCTTAAAAAGTGGCAATTTTCCAAAGCCTGCCCACCAGAAGTCTTCAGCTATTTATTTTTCATGTTTCATTAAGAGTAGTGAGGGAATTAATTTAGATTTGGTTCAAGTTAGGTTTTTAATCTCTGATTGCTACAAAGACATATTATTTTTAAACTAGTGTAAATTTTCACAGAGTAAAGTAGCATGGATTCAATTGGGTGGAAACAGGAGTCACACAGCCCCACACAGTCCCTTCAAGCAATTAATTAAAGCAGGATTTCTCAAAGTAGACTTGTTGTTCCTTTTCTAATAAACTGAGCTCTTTGCTTTGACATCTTGCTACTCAGAACTGATGAGGACACTGGATATTTTAAGAACAGCACACAGGGTGACCTTTCACCATCACACTGGTTATATATTTTGTACTTTTCTTTTTTCTTTTGCAAGAAAGTTTAGTGACCATATTATGAAATGCATTGAGTTACAGGCGCTCTTTAATGTATTCTCTTTTCAGTGGCGTGGTAATGATTTAAGACATTTTCTGACAAAGGCACAATGGAAACATCTTCACATTTATAATGAAGCATATGCAAAATCTTCAAAACATTTTCATTGCAATATCTCTTTAATCTATTTCAAAATATCACCCAATAAAAGGCATTCTTCAAACCAGTAACAAAATGACTGACAAGAGGTAAATTAAAAGAAGTAGTTCAAAGAGCTGTGTACTTCTTTATAGGTGACATGGCCACCTGAAGTGTGAAGATTTTCCTTCTAATTACAGTTCTGTATAATATGACTATTTTTTTTATCATTTTGAAGGATTTGTAGTATGTTATTTCTGCTTTGTCTCCATCATAGAAATGCTACTGATTATAAGTCTCCTTCATATTGCTCTGAACGGCTTATAATCCTTAACAAACAAATGTGGTCTGTAGACGTTTGAAGTAGAGTGGGGTAATAAAAGTTGCACGGGTAGCCACTTTCACTAGTTGTCTCTATAAAAATGGGCTGTTTTGGTCATCCTCTGGGTTTTCGATTATTTGCGAGTTTTCGTTTGCCACAACGAGGGGTTTTGAGGGGTTTTGTAATTGTAAAAAAAAATATTTATTTATAATTCAAACTTTTGTGCCCATTCTTAATATATAGATAACGTATACTGTAGATATATAACAAGAAGCAATTATCATCTTTGGACAAACATGGTACTGGATAACAATGTGTATCAAAAGACCACGATGGGATGAATTTAGGAAATTTGTTGGAGCAACGTGGAAGAGAGAGACTGGCCACTTCAGTACTTGAAAGATCATTGGGGAGGCCTTCATTCAGCAGTGGATTGGCAAGGGTTAAAGATGAAGACAAATACATATATATCTCAAAATCTGAAGGGGGAGGGAAATGTGACATGGGGAGAAAGCACATCACATGAGGGGGATAGTGACTTGGGAGATGGGGAGAGTGCAGCTGTAAGGTATGAAGGGGCTAACTGCAGCACCCATTCTCCTGCTAACTTTGCTTCTTTTGATGATTGGATCCCCAGTGTCAGTGGAGATGGGGCCAACAGAACACAGACGGAGCCACCAATCTGCATTTAACCTATTCAACTGGTGGTAGGGACCTGTCAGGAAAATGTCTGTTTGGGGGGGAGGGGGGAAAGGGGGAAGGACTGGCTTTTTGAATATGCAGGTTTCCCAGATTCCAGTTTAGGGCAGTTGGATTGTTTATTCTTGACTTCGAAGTCATCCATCCTTGGAAAGTTACTTATCTTTTTCTCTTTCCAAGTTTGGATTTGATTGATGCACTTCTTTATTTCTTTCTTTGCGCTATTATTTATTTACAGTAACTTTAATGGCCTCATGCAGTAAGCGCGATAAGGCTTTTATCGGCATTTTCCCGCCAAAATTGCATTTGAGATTCAGTAAGCGCCGATAAGTGGTCAAAATCGGCATTTTTTCTTCCCGATAAAAATTTATCGGCATGCGGCTGCCCACTTATCCCACTTATCGGCACTTTTCGGCACTTTTTGAAATCGGCTGTATTCTAGTAGCCCCGATCAGCTTATCGGTGCTGATCGGCACTCAAAAATGGAGATTTCTACGGCAATTTGTCCCGCCAACTAAAGTTGGCAAGTTGGAGGGGAGAAGGATCGGCAAGGTTGCCGGGACGGCACTTAGAAAAAATAGCTCATCTCTACATCAATGGAGTCAATGGAGTGGGGATAACTTTATAGGAGTGTTTACGTTCTATTGCTCATAATAAAAATGTGCTTGGCATTACAGTGTCGATGTGATTCACTTCATTGTGTCACCGCTTACGTTTATTATTGGCAGAACATTGTACTTTTCTATGTTATGATGATTTGCGTGTCACATTAGTCTTAATGTTATGATGTGTCAAGGTAAACTCCTATAGTAAACTCTTAAAGGAAGAGGTCACATAATATGAAACATGTTACTTAAGTGTGCTTCAAATTATTATATGATGTAACAGATTTCACACATCTAACAGATCCAGCGTATAGTAACGTTGGTATACATTAGAGAATGCTCTGAATGTGTAACGCATGATCAAATGTAAATGTAGCTGTTTGTTTTCATGTTTACATGTACTTTGTGACCTCCCTCTTTTGATGACGTCCGCAATAAGACACTCAATAACATTGCATGTTTACATTGTACACGATGCATTATAATCAGTTCATGCTAAGTTATACACAGATCTATAATAGTTACTCATTTTTAGACGATAGAAACATAATCAATAGCAACTATCCTGATGGCACCAAATTATGCATATGCACATTACAATTAGTTCATGTGAACATGTGACAATAACATGCGGAATTAGACATGTTGCAACGTAGTTTTTCAACGTCAATGTCATGGTTGTATCCTAATGAGATGACTGAGTGTTGCGTTCAGAAGTGGTACATGCATTACACATTCCATAAATACTTGCGAATAAATTGTTGTACAAAGCTTAACGTTACATCATTGTCAAATATCATGGTTGCCTGGTGAACACACAAAAATAATCCTTTTACTTCGTACTGGATACCTGTTTGGAGTTAACTACTTATATGTTAATGTAACACCTTGCACTTCATCAAGTCACCTGACATCATCACATAGGTATTTAAAGGACGCCAATTACCTGCGCATTGACAGCTATAGACCTGAAAATGATACGAATGTTCATGAGATGGAGGAAGATTCTATTGGAGGAGAGGCTAGCTGAGAAACAGGATGTCACAGGCCAAGGAAGGGACAGGGACAGAGACAGGGACAGGGACAGGAATGCGGAGAGGAGAGGGAGAGGGAGAGGGCAAGGCCGAGGGAGAGGGCAAGGAGATGAGAGGAGAAGAGAGAGGAGAGAAGTTGTGCTTGTCCTCATT
Source organism: Ascaphus truei (assembly GCF_040206685.1). Taxonomy (NCBI): domain Eukaryota; kingdom Metazoa; phylum Chordata; class Amphibia; order Anura; family Ascaphidae; genus Ascaphus; species Ascaphus truei. Next base: position 357,224,449 of record NC_134483.1, on the reverse strand, counting down.
TGTACAGGGAGAGAACCATGTTAGATGGGATGAGTGAGGAGGAGATTATAAGTCGGTATCGTTTGAGTTCAGCAGCAATCTTATCTCTTTATGAAGAGATACGGGGATATTTAGATTTTGTGACAGCCAGAGGTCATGCAGTCCCTGGGCTTGTTAAAATGCTGTGCTCATTACATTATCTTGCTTCCGCGTCTTTCCAGACAACTGTGGGTATAGTGGGCGGGGTCTCGCAATCTACATTCTCGCGGACTTTTACTCAGTTTCTATGTGCACTGAATAGCGCTAGGAATTATATTCATTTTCCTACAGAGCACACAGAGTGGCTGGAAGTGAGGAATGGCTTTTATACCATAGCCGGGATACCATGTGTGATGGGTGCAATAGATTGCACCCATGTTGCTTTGATCCCACCTAGTCAGAGTGAGCATGCTTACCGCAATTGTAAGCACTACCATTCCCTGAATGTACAGGTGGTATGCGATGCCACGATGAAGATTATGCATGTGGTAGCCAAATTCCCTGGCTCCAGTCACGATTCCTCTATCCTGAGAAACTCATCAGTCTTCCATGCTTTCGAAGAAGGCTATTTTGGACCTGGTTGGCTGGTGGGTGAGTACATATTATGATGTGTTAACAAACAACTCTTGTTTTTCTATGAACTGTTGAATGTAATAATGTTAACACAAATTGTATCATATTTGTGCACAATGGATTATAGGTGACTCAGGATACGGAATTTGGCCGTGGCTGTTGACCCCGGTGGCAAACCCTCAATGTGAAGCAGAGGAGAGGATATAATGTGGCATATATATCTACACGATCTGTCATAGAGAGGACATTTGGGCTTCTGAAAACGCGATTCAGGTGTTTAGATAGAACTGGTGGGGCACTTCAATATAAGCCTGCTAAAGTGTCAGATATTATAATTGCATGTTGCATTTTGCACAATCTGGAACTCCGCAATAATTTAGAAACAGACATACGTGAGGGCTTGGAGGAGGATCATCCCGTAAATTTACCAGCTGATACTGAGCAAACAGCCTGTGGTATGGAGACACGTCGGAATGTCATAAACACATATTTTTCATGTAAGCAAATACATATATGTTCATAGTACTACATAGATGTATTAATTCATTGTAATGATAAATACATGTGTCCAAATACCATTCACTTAGGAAACAGATGAATATGGTTCTCCCACCTTTCTGTTCTCTGCTGTAATACAATTGCTTGTGGCACCGGTATGTCATTCATCAACAGGTTGTATTATACTTCTTTCCACTAAAAGGTATTGTGTGTACATGAGGAAATAATGTGTACTAAATCTATATTTTCTGTACAGGCTCTTTTTGGTTATGCATACACAATAAACCTACTATGTCGATAGCCAATAGCTAGTGCAATATGGTTACATACAATTTTTCTTTTGGAGTGTGACATGTGTGTCACAATGATGTGTAGACTATTGTGTATTTAAGATCATATTTGACGTATTCTAGATTTTGTTTCATATCATACAAAAGTGTCACTTCTGTGTGTTGCTTACCTTAATGAACATGTCATGACAATGATTGATATTCATTCATGTTTTCTTTTTCAAGGTATATCACTCCAAGGACTGCTCATGTTATGTATTTGAATTCACATCTGTCATAAGATGTGCAAACCTCGATACATGTATAGTTACAGGATGTATAAAGAGAACATAATGAAAAAGATGTGACAATTGAAATATGTCGTTTCTGTATTGTGTCCGTGCGTTTATCTACACTTGGTGGTTATTGTGCAGTGTGTTTTCAAATCATTACGTACATTACATAACATGTAATTTTGCCAACGTAACAACATCCATTCATGCACATGAGCGATGTTAACACTCAATGCATGTTTGTATGATAATACCCAAATGTGTTAAACATCATTAATAGATAGGAGATGAGACTCCCGAATACCGTGCTCAGCTAAGTGTGATTCCTTGCAAAATTGTATGCAGGTAATTTGTCATGTACAACTAGTGTTTTAACATCCAGGAAGGAACAATCTTCTATAACATATACAGTATGCCGTGTAATCCATGAGAGTAACCCCTTCCTGTGTCTGCAGGACCTGTATCTGCAGGTAGAGTCAGTAATAAATGTCTGACTACCTGAGAACAGTGTATTGTCCCCTAGGAAGCATGTGGGTACATAAGGATAAGCCCCTAGCCGTAGTGAAACGGGCTGGGGTACTCACGATTAAGAAGTGGATATTCATTCAGCGTGCGTCACGCTAGTGGTAAGCGTATGTAGAAATCCTCGGAGAGGTAGGAGCGGAGCACAGCAGAGTGGATGCAGGGGCTAGACACCAAAGTAGATAAAAATCCTTTATTCCACGATCAACATCGTGGTAGTGGATAAATGAAACTCTCTTACGCGTTTCAGGCTTTCGCCCTTTATCAAAGAGAACCAAATCATACTGCAACTGTCCCGCTGATATAGGTCTCTCCCCCCCGCGCTCCCAGCTGATCGTAGTTTCATGATTTGTTAGTGCGAAATCGCCGAGCTACAATCTCATTGGCTGTCTCATACAGCCAATGAGATGAATGAACCACCGTGTTGCGTGCAGGGGGCGGCTCAGATCAGCGGAGCGGCTGCAGCAGGTCTTTGTAACATTTAAAAAAAGCAACAACAGTACACACAGTAGCGTTTGAAGCATATTAAAAACAATATAGACATGATGTTACAAAAGCATTCTATCAAGCTGAAATGGTGGTATGGAAGATAATACAGTGGGGAAATAATATATCTATATACACATAACTTGTAACAAGACTGTTATTACAACCAACTGTATAGACTTGGCAGTAATAAGGTTATATACAAATAGCCAATTGTTTAGATAAAGTCTAAGTAATCTTAAAGATATATTCACAATTATTAGTCCTGATATGTTGGCCTACTGTTGGTATTAGATGGAGCCAACATAGTGCACATTTGATCTCTCACTCTAACATATATATATATATATATATATATATATATATATATATGCATTTTGTAGTGACATGTAAAGTTGTTTTTATACATATATATCACATATGATCTTTCTATATAATGATATGTTATGTCTATAATTAGGAAAAAGAGAACAGATAGACAATAAAATGCTGGTCACAAGATGCATTTGTTATCAACAACTTGTATATTACATGGTTCGCATATAAGTAAATAATTGTCACCCCATGTTATATATTAAATTAATATGAAAATACAATATTGTGTTTGGTGTCGTCCTAACAGGAGTGTTATGTGCTGACCTAGGCATATTATTATTTGTTTTATATCATTTCAGGAAATGTTTCAATTCCCAGTCAGTGTTCATACCATTGGGAGCCAGTGTTCCTAAGGTATATATCCAGTGCATTTCTCGACGATTGAGGAGTGATTCTCTATCACCTCCTCTAGGATGAATAGCTATATGTTCGAGGGCACTGAATGTTAAACGATCTACCGAACCCTGTACACAGTTCTTAAAATGTCTTGCCACTGGGTAATTGTCATCCTTATTCTTTATAGTTCTAATATGTTCCCTGATTCTTATCTTAAGTGGTCTTGTTGTTCTTCCAATAAAGCTACACCCACATGCACACCTGAGAACATAAATAACAAATTTGGAGTTACATGTTAGAAATGAGTTAATCCTATATTTGCGTCCAGTGTATATGTTCCTTACTGATTTCATAGGAAGTGCGAATTTGCAGAAATTGCATGTTCCACATTTGTGAAATCCCTTTGGAAGTTTTCTTTCTGTAGCCCTTCTATCTCTATACATACTAGGTGATAGATGATCCCCCAATGTTTTGGCTTTACGGTATACTATTTTTGGATTACATTGTGTGACTGTATCCAAATCTCTATCTAATTGTAGTATCTTCCAATGTTTATTGAGGATTGATCTTATGGTATTAGATTGTTTTGAATATGTGGTGATAAATAAGGGTACCTCTCCCTCTAGTATGCCCCTTTTCTTTTGTTTGTTGTTCTTATATCTAGATAGTAGATCTGCTCTATTACATTCTTTCACGCTCTGAAATGCATTCTCAATTACATCATCTGAAAAACAACGAGATTTAAATCTGGTTTTATGTTGTTCTGCTTGATCGTTGAAAGAATTTTCCGTCGAGCATATCCTCCTAAGACGAAGAAATTGGCTCTTAGGAATACTGTTCAACAATGGTTTGGGGTGTGCACTATTTGCTCTGAGCAGGGAGTTGCGAGAATGTTTTTTTCTGTAAATATTGGTTTGTATTGAAAGGTTAGTGTCCACATATAAGTGGAGATCCAAGAAGTCAATATGTTGGTCATGGACCATATGTGTGAATCTAAGATTGCAGTCATTGGATTCAAGGTATGTAAAAAATAATAAAAGTGTCTGTGCGTTCCCGGACCAAATTAATAACAAGTCGTCAATATATCGACGGTAAAACTTGATATATTGTCTGTATGGGTTAGTGTCACCGAAGATGTGTTGATATTCCCAAAGTCCCATGAATAAGTTGGCGTAGGAGGGTGCAAAGGAGGTCCCCATAGCCGTGCCCTGCTTCTGTAGATAATATTGATTGTCAAAAGTGAAATAATTGTGCTGTAATAAAAATAATACACAATCCAAAATAAACGTGATTTGTGCCAAGTGAAGATTAGAATTGTTTAGAAAGTGAGTGATTGCTTTGATACCTTTGGTGTGTTCAATAATCGTGTATAGGGAGGTAACATCTAAAGTGACCCAAGTGTATGTGTGAGACCATGTGATATTGTTTATGTCTGAAAGCAAGTCAAAAGAATCTTTCAAAAATGAGGGAAATTGTTGAACCAACGGCTGCAAGAAAAAATCCACATACTTGGAGACACCATCTCCATCATACAGCCTGTGGTATGGAGACACGTCGGAATGTCATAAACACATATTTTTCATGTAAGCAAATACATATATGTTCATAGTACTACATAGATGTATTAATTCATTGTAATGATAAATACATGTGTCCAAATACCATTCACTTAGGAAACAGATGAATATGGTTCTCCCACCTTTCTGTTCTCTGCTGTGTGGACAATTGCATGTGGCACCGGTATGTCATTCATCAACAGGTTGTATTATACTTCTTTCCACTAAAAGGTATTGTGTGTACATGAGGAAATAATGTGTACTAAATCTATATTTTCTGTACAGGCTCTTTTTGGTTATGCATACACAATAAACCTACTATGTCGATAGCCAATAGCTAGTGCAATATGGTTACATACAATTTTTCTTTTGGAGTGTGACATGTGTGTCACAATGATGTGTAGACTATTGTGTATTTAAGATCATATTTGACGTATTCTAGATTTTGTTTCATATCATACAAAAGTGTCACTTCTGTGTGTTGCTTACCTTAATGAACATGTCATGACAATGATTGATATTCATTCATGTTTTCTTTTTCAAGGTATATCACTCCAAGGACTGCTCATGTTATGTATTTGAATTCACATCTGTCATAAGATGTGCAAACCTCGATACATGTATAGTTACAGGATGTATAAAGAGAACGTAATGAAAAAGATGTGACAATTGAAATATGTCGTTTCTGTATTGTGTCCGTGCGTTTATCTACACTTGGTGGTTATTGTGCAGTGTGTTTTCAAATCATTACGTACATTACATAACATGTAATTTTGCCAACGTAACAACATCCATTCATGCACATGAGCGATGTTAACACTCAATGCATGTTTGTATGAAAATACCCAAATGTGTTAAACATCATTAACATTGCAATGTATGTGATTATTTCTTCTCTCACTTCATCTTCATGTTGATTACTACATTGTCACATGTGTATGTACAGGCATACCCCGCTTTAAGTACACTCACTTTAAGTACACTCGCGAGTAAGTACATTTCGCCCAATAGGCAAACGGCAGCTCACGCATGCGCCTGTCAGCACGTCCTGAATAGCAATACCGGCTCCCTACCTGTACCGAAGCTGTGCGCAAGCGGGGAGACTATGGAGCCTGTTACACATGCGTTATTTACATCAGTTATGCACGTATATAACGATTGCAGTACAGTACATGCATCGATAAGTGGGAAAAGGGAGTGCTTTACTTTAAGTACATTTTCGCTTTACATACATGCTCCGGTCCCATTGCGTATGTTAATGCGGGGTATGCCTGTATAAGTGAAAAATGTGTGTTGATTTGACGTTCATCTAACATTTGTCAAAATGTTAACACCATTCCAAAGTATAGTTCTTTGGATTCTCAACTTTTTCTAAATCATTCAACACAATGACAATGTAGTTAATAATTTTTTTATTTCATTCACGTTAGTTATTCATAATGATCATGATCCTTTATAAGTACTGTCAACATATGAACATAAATAAAGTAGACATTTGCACACGCACACATTTCAGCAACATAGTGTGTGTGTGTGTTTTAGTTTTTGTGTGATGCATGTATTTCTACCAGAAATAATATAAACCAACATCATAATGTTGCTTTTATCATCGCCATCACTTAGCTATGTACAGGCATACCCCGCTTTAAGGACACTCACTTTAAGTACACTCGCGAGTAAGTACATATCGCCCAATAGGCAAACGGCAGCTCATGCATGCGCCTGTCAGCACGTCCTGAACAGCAATACCGGCTCCCTACCTGTACCGAAGCTGTGCGCAAGCGGGGAGACTATAGAGCCTGTTACAAATGCGTTATTTACATCAGTTATGCACATATATGACGATTGCAGTACAGTACATGCATCGATAAGTGGGGAAAAGGTTGTGCTTCACTTTAAGTACATTTTCGCTTTACATACATGCTCCGGTCCCATTGCGTACGTTAATGCGGGGTATGCCTGTATGTGTTGAACGTTTACTAATAACACTAAACTATAGTTACTCGTGTGAATTAAATGTACACACAAATGTTCATGGTGTAATGATCTGTACCTAACATTCATTAGCTCATGCATGTTAGGTTACCACTACAACCTAGGTGATTTTATAACATTCACACGACTAAAAAGTTTCTATCATCTCCCTATTGTTATTGTGTACGTTCAGATACAATGTCTACGAGTTGTTATGTAGCATTTACATTCTTTGACAAGTCACACGTGAGAATATAATATATAGTAGATTAATGTGTTTGCTGAGTGATAATGTGGGTAGCATATATCACATGACAATACATATAATGTTAGTAGAAATTTAAAATTTATGAATATAAGTTCTAACTTCAGTGCTTAGCAACATCATTATGATAATTAAGTGCATAGTAAATATTTGCACAGTAGGATAACATTATGTAGTGATTGTTAATCTGCGCACCATTCATTGAAAGCATTGTTACATATTTATTATAATAGTTGTTCGCTAGTCATCACAATCATCTAATATAACGATTGTCCCATCTGAAATCATACATTGGTCCCATGTATTCATCCTCGACATCTGTGAAATACAGCAAACACATGATGTTCAAAGATGGCACATTTATCTATGTTTCAGCATGACAACGCTTAACACATCTCTATATGATTGTGGATATTCACGCATAAGTTACGTATATGTTTAGACTGCAAGGATAAAACTAAAGATACAGAACTATCTCATGTTTCAAATGGCGTTGCTGGCATTACTACTGATATGTTTGTTCCGGTGCCTGCATACATAATAATGGGCGCGCACAACGTCTGTTGCGCGCGCACGTCACGAATGTGTGGACTAAGTCTTAGCGCATGCGCAAAACGATATGTACGCTGTGCGTTCAATACATGTCCCTCCATGGTGCTTCTAGCAGTACGCATATCATGGCTGAAAGTTATGATATGGAAGCGAAACAATTTCACTTCTACACATGTACATATCTAAACTTTGTAAACGGACGTGTGCCCACGGCCAAAACGGACGATCAGCCAATGAGCGAACAAAATACGTGTGACGTCATGTTAAGGCACCGTGAAATGCACGCAAACACCCCTCCCACTGAATGAACATTGGCCTCCAGCGCTGTGCTCGCACCGCCCCACCGACGCGCGCGCATGACACACTGCACTGACCGTAACAATAAGCTACGGGCACAGCCAATACTGTATCACGCGTGCATGTCAGTTGGGGGTGGGACTTGCATCGGTAACCTTTTTAAGGACGCCTTGGGACATGACCACGTTCCCACGTCGTATGTGGGCGACACTTTGTTTTAATATGTTGAAAGCTAAACAATGATGTGTGTGTGTGTTACAGTTAGTGTAACATGTTGAAATGATATTTTAAAAGCGATAATAATCTATGATTTAGGACTCCGTCACCAATGTGTACTAATGGTTCGTCATGTAGTATATTGTTATAGGAAATAATGTCTTTGTGCACGCTACATGTAAGGCTGTCTGCAATGTTAAGCTGTATCCACTCATTTGGCTAACAAATTGTGTATATTATTAATGTACACATATATAATTTGAGTAAAGTAGTAACGAAATTTGTATTTATATGGAGAGGACACGCCCCCCCGATGGTGAATGGCAGCTTAGAGTGAGAGCTCCATTCCCCCCGGTGCATAATAGCATAAAATAACAGTTAAAACGCTATCGTCTCCTTAATAAAAGCTAAGCTTAACATACATCAACCTACAGAGATGGCTTCTACCAAAACGGTGCGTAGAAAAACACAGCCAGTATCTACATTTTTTAAAAGTAAAGGTACAGCTAAGGCCGGGGCGCATGATTCCCCTGAGCAGCATCCAGCAGCAGACCCTGATATGGACAGTTCTGCAGAGGAGCAGGATGATATGGCAGTGGTGCGGAAGAAAGACATGAAGGAGTTTTGCTCCAACATGAAAAAGTTCTTCAAGACAGAGCTCTGGGCACTAAGGAAAGATGTGGATGCCCTGGGGGAGCGTACTGATACCCTGGAGTCTAGGGCAGAAGAGAACACCAGCGCCATATCCCAGACACAAACACAAATGTCCACCCTTAAAGATCAAATCAGATCCCTGGAGGAAAAGATCGAAGACGGGGAAAATCGCGACCGTCGCTGCAATATCCGCCTGCGCGGGGTGCCAGAATCGGTCACAGATCCGGAAGACTTCGCCGCTAAGTGGTTGGAGCATCTGTTCCCAGACCTGACAGAAAGGGACTTAATGCTAGACAGATGCCATAGGGCACTCAGAGGAAGATCCCAGCAAGGGGACCCCCCCAGAGACATCGTTATGCGGTTCCACTGCTATCGGATAAAAGAACAAACATGCAGAATCGCCAGAGAGATGAAAACAGTGGAGTTTGAACACATCAAATTCCAAGTATATCAAGATTTGTCCCCAGCTACCCTGGCAAAAAGAAAGGCATTGACCCCCATAACTAGAGCGCTCCGGGACAAAGAAGTGCGCTACAGATGGCTGTTCCCATGTGCAGTTCTGGTTGTGAAAAACGGTGTTGCACACACACTGAAACATGTGGAGGATGGAGAGGGATTCCTCCGTAAGGTCCTTGGCCCCCCGCAAAGCCCCCCTCACCTGGTAGCTGCTGAAGATAGCGCCCCCTCAACCTCATGGCGCGCAGCTGGGAGCCTACGATCCGCAGCTAGAGTTGTGGAGGAACCGCCGAGCTCCACATAGATTCTGCTAATCAACCCCAATAAACATCTAAATTCTCCCCCAAACTCCCCAGCAGGATCCTCTGGAAGACCCTAGCCAAGGGGTGCTTATCCGGGAACCCCCATCGACCCCCCCATGGAGATAAAGAAAACTTTCAGCCCCCGCAGGTCTACTCACATTTTTTGAGGGGCAGCCATCTTCTCCTGCTCCTTCCCCGAAGCGAGCGGGAGCAGCCCTGCTCTTCGCGGGATGCCTCGATGACGTCACTGGCTCCCGCGAGACTTGAGGCGGGACGCATGCGCAGAGGGACACAGCGGCGACGGCACCGGGCGATGAGGTGGCCGAAGCCCTAGAAGGAACCAACGGAGTCTCACCAGCACCCGGACTCCCCCCCCCTCCCCCCCGAGACCCAAATATGTCCCTGAACCGGCGAGATCTAGCAGCCGGACACACCAGGCGGCGCACCCGGCGATGGGAGCAGAATGAGATGGGACCCGCAGCAGGGGAACCCTTCCAGGCCGGTCCCGATCCCCTTCGACTGCGCAGCTGATTGCATGCGGTGACGCGTCGGCCACTGGGGGACGCAGGAGAATTGTGTACCCTGGCTCAAGCACGTCGCGCGATGTGGCTGGGGGCCATGGGGGAGGGGGGGAAGCGGGGAGGAGTGTGTGGGGGGTGGGGGGGGGGGGTGAGTAACAGAGATGCCCATCTGTATATGTGTCTGGATGTCTAGATGCCTGTGTATGTGTGCCTAAGTGCGTGAATGCCTGCCTCTGTCTGTGTGTGTGCGTGTGTATGTATATAAGTGCCTGCCTACCTATGTGTGTGTGGTTATGTGTGTGTATGAGAGTACCTGTATATATGCAAGAATGCCTGTGGGTATGTGAGGGAGCCTGTGTGTATATGTGTGAGAGTGCCTGTGTCTGTGTATGTATGAGAGTGCCTGTGGGTATGTGAGAGAGCCTGTATGTGTGTGTGTGTGTGTGTGTGTGTGAGAGAGCATATGTGTGTGTATGAGAGAACCTGTGTGTATGTGTGTGAGAGTGCCAGTGGGTGTGTGAGAGAACCTGTGTGTGTGTGTGAGAATGCCTGCGTGTGTGACTGAATATGTGTGTTGCTTGTGATCAGCAACTCAGCCCAAGCCCGTGAAAGGTGGAGGAGGGGGAAAGTAGCGGGTCCCTCCGCTCAGGCCGCGCCTCCCTGCCGTTCAGGCCTCCCGATCCCGACCACCCCCCGCTCCGTCTCCCGTTCCCTGCAGACCGCATATCGCGGTCGGTATATGTCGGCGCCTCGCCTGTCAGCAATGCAGGAGCGCTGAGTGAGGGAACGGGGCCTTGACCTTAGAGGGCTGACGGAGTGGGCTGATGGGCGGGGGAGGGGGGATGCAAATGCATGCCGGGGTCATCCGAGGGTTAGGGAATCGGTGGCTGCCTCCTGCTTGACCCCACATGGGAACATGAAACACCATTGGGAGATAGGTCTGCATGTAGTCGACTAACGTCAGCGTCATGTGCGCCAGTGGCCCCTCCGCCTTCTTGGAGGCCGCTTTTTGGTTACAACACATGCAGATCACCAGTACATTAAACGTTCACCACCCACACATTAAAACACAGAGGCACTTAAAGGAGGGGAGTCCGGCACCCTACCATACAGAGAGTAGACATTCACATATAAGAGGATAATGAAAATTAGGTAACTGGTCCTCTGAACTCCTCACCAACAAGAGTGGTCGGGATTGGTGCTACGAGGACCGCACAATAGGGACCCTTTGGGGGGGCACGGTGCTCCTTACTATACCCACACAGAGGGCAAAAACAGGAGGAGTAGGGAGAAGTGGAGTTTTGGGGGAAACTCTTTAGGTGGATGTTATGTAAATGAGAGTTTTTTATTGCTAAAGTTATAAGTTATACTGTTATTTAACTGTTGTCTGTTTAAAGGAGATGCGCCGGCAGGACAGTTCCCTGATCGGCGTGTATGTGTCCTCCGCTACGATCCCTACAGAATAGGGGTCGCAAACAAGTCCCAGGGAAGCCAGGACCCAGCAGGCAGGGAAGATCCCTTCGTCAGTCTGGGCCAAAGGATCCATCCCTTGGGCGCAAGGGCCACTCCCGGGGGCTCCCGGAGTGGGCTCTTGTCTTCATGTTCCTATTTGTTTTTTGTACATTACAGTATCTGTTGTTATGTGTCGTGAACCCAACCCCCTTGTTGTTGACCCTCATGTGCTACTCCCAGTCCCCCCCTCCCCTCCCCCTCCCCGTTGCCCCCCACTCCCTCCCTACCCTTCCCTCAAATACCTATCTACGAGTAAGCGTCCTGAAGACAGTGATCGTCCGGCCCTACACATGGAAGCCACGGGTAAGTCAAGCAACATAATGATGCGCGTAGTCACACACAGCAACAAATGGCGTTGACTTTTATATCTCACAATGTGCAGGGCTTTAACAACCCCACTAAACGCAAACTAGCCTTCACAGATTATAAAAGAAAACATGCAGATGTGTTGCTCCTACAGGAGACACATTTCAGCAAAACCAATACCCCCAAATATCTTGATAAAGACTTCACCCAGGTTTTTTCGGCCTCTGCTGAAGTCAAAAAGCGTGGAGTTGCCATCCTATTCCGTAATAGCATCCCTTACGAAGGCCTGATAACCAAACGGGATAACGATGGCAGATTTATTATAATAGTAGGAACTATTAGGGGACAGAAGATCACAATCGCCTGTATATATGCCCCCTGCGAAAAGAGTGCAATCTTCTTCGAGAAATTCTTTAGAATCCTAAACTCGGTTGCGCAGGGAAGCGTGGTCTTAGCAGGAGATTTTAATATGGTCCTACAACCTCACATGGACAGATCAGGTGGAGCTACCCTACACAATAAAGGAGCAGGTATATCCCTACGAAGAGGTCTCAAATGTAACCAACTAATAGACATTTGGAGAGAGCTACACCCAGCAGATAGGAATTACACATTCTTCTCGCACCCACATTGCTCATACAGTAGGATTGATTACTTCGCAGTGTCCTGTCACCTGGTCCCCAAGGTCACCCAAGCGGAGATCCATGATATTTCATGGTCTGACCACGCACCCATAGAGCTCCGGTGCAACAATATTCAAACGGGTAGACCAGGAACGAACTGGAAGCTAAATGAATCCATTCTAAAAATTCCAGAGATCTGTGATACTGTGGGTAATGAGATAGACCAGTTTTTCAAGGTAAATGCCGGCTCTGTCTTCTCACATCTGGTCCTCTGGGAGGCGCATAAAGCGACTCTCCGAGGTACCCTCATAAATATCACAGCTAGACGAAAAAAAGAGAGAGAAGCAAAAATTGTCACACTCCAAACTAAATTACAAACTCTCTCCGCCAAACATAAAAAGAAACTAGACCCGCAAACCCTACAAGAGGTAAAAGACACTAAAATTGAATTAAACATGATACTGACCTCCAGGGCTGATAATTCATTGAGTTGGTCAAAGAGGAAATTTTACGAAAAAGCAAACAGGCCGGATACGATGCTGGCCCGCATGCTGAAAGACAGGCAAATTAAATACAACATCCAAGCTTTACGCTTAAAATCTGGTACCCCTACTTCAAACCCACAGAAAATAGTAGATGAATTCGGCTCCTTCTATGAGACACTCTATAATGGTAAGAAAGTGGCACATAATCCTAGCACGAGCAGTAAGCTAAGAGATTTCCTGGCTAGCTCCAACCTGGTGAGATTGACAGAATCAGACAGAGCCTCCCTAAATGCCGACTTCACACACGAGGAGTTGACACAGGCCATTACGGAACTTAAACCTTCAAAGGCACCGGGGCCGGACGGCTTCTCAGGGTTATACTACAAGAAATTTATCAAATTACTTGCCCCAAGGTTGCTCCAAGTATTCAACGCTATTTTAGCGGGAGCCCCCATCCCCAAGGAGATGTTACAGGCGTCTATATCAATCATCCCGAAACCAGGGAAAGACCCACTAGACTGCAAAAGTTACAGGCCCATATCACTAATCAATACGGATATCAAGCTATATGCAAAATTATTGGCCAATAGAATATGTCTTATCCTACCCAGACTCATACATCCAGATCAGGTCGGATTTATCAAGGGCCGACAAGCCGCAGATAATACCCGTCGATTTATAGATCTGATAGATTTGGCCACTATTGACACTGCTCAAAGTATGTTGTTAAGTCTGGACGCCGAAAAGGCTTTCGATAGGATAGACTGGCCATATCTAAAGGAGACGCTTGCGGCATTTGGCTTTGGAGATCGGGTGAGTGATGCGATTCTATCGCTGTACTCTAACCCCACCGCCAGAGTTGTACACCAAGGCTACCCCTCTCGGCACTTCCAAATTAAGAGTGGTACGAGACAGGGTTGCCCATTATCTCCCCTCCTATTCGCCCTCTGTATCGAACCCCTGGCGGCGCAAATCAGAGGAAACCCTGACATCTCAGGGTTAAACGCATACTCCCAAACCCATAAAGCGGCCCTGTACGCAGATGACATCCTCTTGATGATCTCGAAACCCCTCACCTCATTACCGAACTTATTTGACCTGCTAAACAGGTTTTCTAAAATTTCCGGCTTCAAAATCAATCAATCCAAATCTGAAGCTCTCAATGTCAATCTCCCCAGCCATATAGAAAAACTATTAAAACTAAACTTTAAATTTCACTGGCAACACAAATCTATAAAATATCTGGGTGTCCACATCACCAGAAACGTCAAAGAAATATACGACGCAAATTACCCCAACCTAATCCGGACCCTAAAATCAGACCTACAAAAGTGGACATCTAAAAGGATCTCCTGGATAGGAAGAATCCATAGTGTTAAAATGAACTTACTCCCCCGTATTTTATATCTCTTCCAAACTCTCTCAGTGCCACTCAGATTGAAGGATCTGCACTCACTTCAATCCGACATCTCCAAGTTTATATGGGGAGGTAAAAAAACAAGAGTCAGCAAAATTAATATGAAAAGGCCGGTCTTGGCTGGGGGTCTAGCGGTACCCTGCCTGTTATCATATTACACAGCGGCACAGTTGAGCCAAATTGTGCAATGGCAGTCTGACCCGGGATCTAAGAGATGGGTCGAATTAGAGAGCGCAGCCTGTGAACCTATAGAATTACGTAATCTAATCTGGCTCCCCAAAATGGTGCGAAAAGGCGCCAATATGCCGCTATCCTCAATGACCAACTCATTGTCAATCTGGGAGGCCACAAAATTTAAACATTCCCTCACAACGACACGCTCTATGATGTCACCCCTGTGGAACAATTCCGAGTTCGTGCCGGGCCTATCGGTCGGTAATATCTCAATTTGGAAAAAGAAAGGTTATAATCGGATTAAAGATCTGGAAGGCCATGACAGAAAAATTAAGACGTTTGACCACATCAGATTAGAAAAAGAGATCCCCCACTCAGAATTCTTTAGATACCTCCAGATCAGGGCGTTTTATAACAAATTTGTCCCGTACCCACAATTGACATCCTTCGAAAAGCTCTATCTGGCAGAGACCGACACAAAGGTACTTACCTCGCAGCTATACAGCGAAGTGATCAGTTCTAGCAAACAAGCCCATGAGATACCCTCATTTAGATCGCGTTGGGAAACAGACATCGGAGAATGTCTGGAAGATGAGGACTGGAGTGCTATTTTTCTAGCCACAGCAAAGTGCTCCATATGTACCTCCCTCAAGGAAAACGCATATAAGGTCCTGATGCGATGGTACCTTACCCCACTAAAATTATCAAGGTTCGTGCCGGGATCCTCCCCGCTGTGCCCGCGCCAATGTGGAGGATCAGCAGACCTGCTACATATGCTGTGGTCTTGCCCGCGGATCTCCTCATTCTGGGAGACAATTAGACTTTGGATACAGAGACTGTTTGATCTCACTATTCCCCCAGATCCGTGGCTGTTTCTCTTGAACAGACCACTAGCGGGTCTCTCTAAAGCTCATAATAAACTTATTGCTCACTTTGCACTCGCAACGCGGTGTGAGATCGCAGCACTATGGAAAAGCTCAGACATACCAACCATCCCAAAAATTCGGAATCGTATTTGGTTTATCTGCCAGATGGAAAAGTTAACGAGTCTGGTTAACGACACTGGCGACAATTATCTAAAAGTCTGGACGCCTTGGTTGGCACAGACAGACATCCCGGGGTTAGAAAGGGCATCAATCTGGCTATGATAGTTTCCAAGTCCGTTCTCCTTGGGAGAGGTGTGCTACACCCATGCTCGGCATAAGATGATTACATCTCAAACAGGTAACATACCTAGAGAGGCAGCGTAACAACTCTGAGACACACTCACGATCACTAGCATCCATCCCAATCCCCTCTTCCCCCCCTCCCCCCCTCTTCCTCTTGGATCAATGTTTGTCTACCGGTTTGTCCGTCCGTATGGTTGATTGTTTGTCGGTCTTCACGTTTGTTTGTCTACCCATGTAGTTGTCTACCTGTTTATGTATACGTCGTCTGGATGAGTCGTGTGTCAGCCGACTAATCGGCAGGGCGGTTAATTATTCGGTGACTGAGCTTTTACACCTGGTCCCCCCCGATTAAAAGGGGGGTTTGACACCATAATATGGACCCCGGAAAGCGAGCCGTGTCTCGATACCCCTTTAGGCCCACCAGTCTGACAACAGATTAAAGTTCTATTCCATTGATATTAGTAACATTATACTTCCAGATACACTGAAAATCACCATGATATAATGTACTTTGTAATGTATTGTATTGTATAATATTATAAAATTATAAACTAATAAAATTTAAGTTACAAAAAAAAAAATAATTTGAGTAAAGGCATAATGAAATTTATATTTACCATTCTTGTAGAAGTCAAAACTGATTTGGCTGCAACAACTCGCTCCAGGAAGGCACAACAGTATCATCCATGGTTGAGGCAACCTTTGAATCCCGAATCAGACATATCTCCGTGAGGCCGTCATATGGATCTGCAGTGGCTTCTTCAAACAAGACGTCCTGAGGTACGTACAGTTGTTGGTTGTTTTCACATCCACATTGGTATTGGCCATATAAGTTTGGAAACATATATATTGCTACATTGAAGGCCTTGTTGTGTGCAAACAGGCCTTGTTGTAATTATCTTAACAGTTCATTAAAGTTTATAACATTACTGGGTGACTATGTTTGAGGGCCTAATTGAGTCAGCTGTGTAGAAGTTGTATTTAACAGCAAACAAGGCCTCTTTGCAGTCACGAAGGCCTGTACTGTTCATTCTGATTATATATATATTATATATAGAGTGCAAAACTAAAGGCATAGATGTGTGTAAGCAGGCCTTGTTGTAATCATATTCAAAGTTAAATACAGCTGAGTGAATTAGGGGCTCACTCATACTGATACCATAATTGTAGCAAGAGTCCTAACATTTATATCTCATTAACACAAGGCCTGCTGACAACACTGGCAGATATATATATATATATATATATATATTTCAGTTAATATATATCTATATATATACACACACACAATGTGTGTGTGTGTGTATACATATATAGATAGAGATACAGAGAGACTACAGATATATTCATACAGCCTTACAGATCTGTTATTGTAAGTAAAAATCATACATGATCACATGCCAACATTATGAACTATGAAAGAAGATTAAGGTAAGTAATGTCTTACAAGAGTTAAGACACAAGAAAACATAACATTCATATGTATGCTGTTATATGGGTACTTAGTTAAAGTTGTATGTCAATAATATTAGCATGAAATGACTATCTACATTACAAAAATAACCCAGATACATCTCACCTTGAACAAGAGCTAAGTGAATGTCATCTTCTATTAACATGCCAAGTGTGTAATAATGTTATACCATGAATCAACTGATGATTAATAGATATTCATATGTTATAAAATATGCCTTCATTCAGTCAGTGAGCATTTATAAACATTCATGTGTACAAGGACATACTTGAATGTTATCAAGCATCTGTACATGATCATACATACACTATGCATGAAATAGTCTGCAGTAAACAACACCAGTACACCAAAAAATGTAGTGAATGTGATTATTTATTTTTGTTTATCCTTTTGAGAGCGAGTCACAGGCCTGCTTGTTGGCTGTTGTGTTTGCCTTTTCCCTCTGCCAAGTACTCTGGCCTTAACTGTACCACTTGTACTGGCCTGTGGCAGTTCAGTGGCACTGGGTGTGAGCTGTGGCACTTTAGTGGCACTAAGTGTGGGCTGTTGCACTTCAGGGGCACTAAGAGTGGGCTGTGGCAGTTCAGGGGCACTGGGTGTGGCCTGTGGCAGTTCAGGGGCACTGGGTGTGGGCTGTGGCAGTTCAGGGGCACTGGGTGTGGGCTGTAGCTGTTCGGGGGCACTGGGTGTGGGCTGTGGCAGTTGTGAATCACTTGATAAACATTGCAAGAGTGATAGTGGAGCACTTTCTTGTTTTTGTGTTTTAATCTTCTTCCAAAAGCTGGTTATTAGTAATTGTTGCCCTAACTTTCCCAAAACAAACTGTTTTTAAACACTGACAAGACGGTAACAATGGTATTTGGGACCAAGACTAAATTTGTAAAGCTTCCAGTGACTGAGCTCCTGATTAGAACCAACGCTAAAACCACCCTAACACCTGTCACTAGTTTTAAATACCTGGGCTTATGGTTTGACTCCCACTTAACATTCGGGATGCACATTGATACCCTGACAACCAAGACCTATGCCAAACTAGGGGTACTTTACAGGAACAAATCCTCCCTAGGTCTCCTGGTCAGAAAGCGTATTGCACAGCAGATGCTAATGCCAATTATTGACTATGGAGACATAGTATATGGCTCGGCTCCTCAAACCCACCTTAGCAAACTTGACACCCTCTACAATTCAATTTGTCGTTTTGTTCTCCAATGCAACTACAACACACATCACTGCGAAATGCTCAAAGAACTAGATTGGTCATCACTACAGTCTAGGCGCAAAGTTCACCTTTCCTGTCTCACCCTCAAATACTTTCTGGGCAAGCTACCCAGCTACCTGAACAAGCTCCTCACCCCTACCACATGCAGTACCTATCACCTGAGATCAGACTCCAAAAGACTATTCATGGTCCCAAGACTCAACAAAGTATCCGGACGTTCCTCCTTCTCCTTCCGTGCACCCCAAAACTGGAACAACCTACCAGAGACTCTCATATCCACCACCAGCTTAAGTTCTTTCAAATCTAAGGCTGTCTCACACTTTAATCTGGTCTGTAACTGTTTCATACGCTCATAATATATATTTTCTTTAACTGTGCATGCAATGTCTTGTATATAATGTATACCTTGTTCATTTATGTAACTGTATTTGTAACCATGTATTATTTGGTTTTACTCTGTGCCCAGGACATACTTGAAAACGAGAGGTAACTCTCAATGTATTACTTCCTGGTAAAATATTTTATAAATAAATAAATAAATAAACTTTCTTTTGCGTGTCTCATTTGTAGGTGTCGGTTCCATATTTTGAACAGATGTAAGCGGTTGGATGTTGACAGGGACCTACACAGAACTTGCACCTAATGTACCGATATCATCCAGAACTGGGGAATGAAGAACTGATGACTCTGGAGAAATAGTAGCAGCATGTAAAGATCCATCCTCTGATGGGGTAAAGTGGAATTGTTGTTCTCTTGCTGTACTCCGAAACTGATTTGCTTGGCTTACATTCAGAACTAGTGCTTGTAATGGACTGTTTACATTTTGGATTTCTTTAGGAACTTGGATGATAACTTTTTTAATTTATGACATTTCTGATATTGACCTTTCATGCATCCTTTCATGCAGTGACATCATCCTTTCATGCATTGACATCATTTCTGAATGGCGAGGATTTTCTTCACCCAAGATTCGTTCTTCAGAAGCTGCAATAGCTGAGTATGTGTCATGAGCAGGAGGACTTGAATGCTGTGTTAATCCAGGAGTGTCAACATCTTCATGGTCACTTGAGTGAATTTGTCCTTGAGCGGCAACATCTGGTTCTACAAATAAAGAAAGACATTATGAACTGCCATGGAACTTAACTTTGTTTTCACTATAATGATAGTTGTTCTCATAGTGGAACACATAACATGTTTCCATAATTTTTTATTTGTGTCCAATTAAAAGATGATGCTTGAAGTAACTATGATATTTCGACTCAGTGTGAAAGAAGAATGAATGAAAGGTTGTTGTAACATCACAGCTCCTAGCTGATACTTTAAAACACACACAATACATGTTGTCAGGAAACACTACATCTTCTGTGACAATAACTGATGTGAAGTTCATTACATGTGAAAGGCATTTATTTTGCATGGCAAATGAAATTCTTCAAATGTACACATTATTTGGGCTGCACCTCATACACTCACCTTCCATTCTTGATGATGACCTTGATGAGACAGGTGATGAGACATGTTCAGTGTCAGGTGACACAGGAGCTGCAGGAGCAACTATATAGAAGAATAACATTAGAATTTAATTGTCATGTGTACATAATTAACATGAAGTATCTGTAGTGGGAGTAGTTATGGCTAAATATCAGCATCACATAACGAAATCACAATGATATGGTTAGGGCAATCTATATATTATCCATCTTAGCATAAATGTACATGTGAACCTAATCGGCACATTTATTTTAAACACCATACAACATACAATGTTCATGCAGGAATGCGTTGTAAAATTAAGTGTTCTGTTGTACATACACTGCATATGTTGTGTAGTAAGCTAACTACTGCACCGACACACTTTATTCGAGCAAATACCCAGTATGTACCTGGCAGATACCTGGAATGAGCCGCTCCTCACCTCTGACAAGCCCCGTTGCGTTTGCCTTCCCAGCCTGGGTTCATGCCTGGCTGACGAGCGGCTGATCTGTTAAATGATAATGATTAGGATTTAATAGGCTGCAATGCTTCGCGTGTCTACCAGATGGCATAAATTCATGAATTGTAATGCAGTATATATATATATACTGTGCAGTATTGCAGCCAGCGGGAATAAAATGCTTCAATCCCTGCATGGAAAATACCTCAATGCACTCGGGCAGAAAACAGTCACAAACCTCAATACACCCGGGTATACCCGAATTCGTGGGACTAGCCAAGCTCGAATAAAGTGTGTCGCCAGTGTATAATAATGTACATCACTACCATGAAAGCAAAGTTGATTGTGCTTAGAATTCAGCACCTAATTGTGGAAATGTGTATGAATGTGTTTAGAGATCTGTCCGAACATTTAAGAGAAGCAGGTGTAGTGCTCAATGTGGCTGACACTCAGCAACACATGCAGTGTGTCGCTCACAGATGGTACTGGTGTGATAAGGTGGCGTATCTATAACATTAAAAGAATATATGAGTGAACGAATGACTAACGTACGTTTTAAAATATAGTGGACTGGTGGGTGAAAGTATTCAGATAATTACCATTTCAAATGAATGTGATGAACTTCTGTTCACCTTGTCAGCTTCTAACAACTGTAGTCCCTCCCCCAAGACGTGACACCACCCTGACCTTTTATTTGGTTCTACCACCTGTAAGCCGTCCCACAAGACTTGACCCTACCATGACCCTGTGATCTGGCTCTGTGCCCGACCCCACCCCCTCTGTTCACCTCTATGCTGTGATTACATATTAATTGCAGCTGGTTTCACACACTAGTACATGAGAGAAATAAAAATTTGAAGTGAGCTACATATGAACACAATTAAATACCATATGGTACATGTTCCTATTTATGCTCACATTATACTACATGAAGCATAAAAAGAGCTTTAATAAAACATAACGAAATTTGTTTGTGCAAATTCTTTATGTTCGCCTTTGAATGCTCAATATTCCATGCAAGACTTGATTAGGCAGTAATGGCCTGTTTATAGGTGTAACATAGATTATCACTAATATATATATATATTTATATATTATATGTATATATGTATATATGTATCAACACATACATGAAGTTATACATTACTGTGACAAAGAATGAGTGTGGGTGTGCTTTGTGGTTATGCATGTTAACCCATTGTTTGTAAAAAGATTCACACATACATTCAGCTTTCAACTATAGGGCAAAGATGTTGAATGCTTTGTAAAGTAGAAGGTTGCAGTGTGTGTTATTTGGAAGATCATTACACATAATCCCTTCATGCAGGTCAAGTTGTGTATTTACTCATAATGATGTCATCCACGATAGCTGAGCCAATACATGTTTCCAAACACACATAGATATATATATATATAATATTTTTTTGTTTTTTTAGGAAAACTATATATAAATAGATAGATAGATAGATAGATAGATAGAGAGAGAGAAAGAGAGACATATATACAGATATATATGTAGGTATGCTTATATTGGGAAGAAACTATAAGTTTCAGCGGAAATATAGATAAGAACTGTAACATTCGACACGCGTAGTACAGTAACATTTGTCACCTGGTGGAAATTGAGCCGAATAAATTCCAATATCTCTGTCCCCTGGCAAACCCTCCACGACGACAGGAAGACATTTTTCCTGCATCTGTTCCTCCAATGGAGTTAACATTAGAGCTTGTGCTGGCGGCCCACCTCCAGTGGCAGAAGCATGCATCCGTTGTGCTTGGATTTTTTTCTTTCAGTTTGCCCTGATATCATCGAATCTCTTCCGACAATTCGCCCGGTCCCTGACATAATTCCCACACGCAGACACAGCCAATGTTATTTGATCTCACATTTCTTTTCTGGAGGCTGAACTTGTCCGCCCTTGAAATAAATACAAAATATATGACGGTAAATATTATTAGAATAACGAGCAGTTTTCGAAAGTGCTACCTGTTCCAAGAGATACCAAACATGCTGGTTTAGGTTGAATATGTGTACCACATGAGCATTTACGTGTAAACATACAAATCTAAGGAAGCTTGCATGAATATTGTATGACCTTTGGCAAACTTTTTAGACTGATTGTTATGGTCGTTATAAAGCATGAAGGATTATGTGTGTAACAATTAACTTTAATTGATAGATATTAGATAATAATAGTTGGATATTAAGACATCTCACATGAAATACTGCACCGACACACTTTATTCGAGCAAATACCCAGTATGTACCTGGCAGATACCTGGAATGCGCCGCTCCTCACCTCTGACAAGCCCCGTTGCTTTTGCCTTCCCAGCCTGGGTTCATGCCTGGCTGACGGGCGGCTGATCTGTTAAATGATAATGATTAGGATTTAATAGGCTGCAATGCTTCGCGTGTCTACCAGATGGCATAAATTCATGAATTGTAATGCAGTATATATATATATACTGTGCAGTATTGCAGCCAGCGGGAATAAAATGCTTCAATCCCTGCCTGGAAAATACCTCAATGCACTCGGGCAGAAAACAGTCACAAACCTCAATACACCCGGGTATACCCGAATTCGTGGGACTAGCCGAGCTCGAATAAGGTGTGTCGCCAGTGTAGGATAACATGTCTTTGAACAATTAATGCAAAGATAGACTTACCTAGTAAATGCCCATACAGAGAGTCATAGTGCTCCAAAATCCCTGTGACAAGAACTCTGTTTTCCTCTTCATTGAAATGAGGATTACGTGGCCGATCCACACGTTTCCTCCGACCACGTGCAGCCACAGAGCTGCGCTGCTGCTGACTGGACTCTCCTTCTTCCAATGGAAGAGACTCCAAAAGCGGCCCACCACCAACCACCCCACCTGCACACACCCCAGCAGCACCACCACCACCAGACACCCCAGCAGCACCAGCAACAGACACCCCATAAGCAACAGACACCCCAGCAGCACCAGCAACAGAGAAATCAGCAGCACTCGCACTCACAGCAACACCACTCGCACTCCCAGCAACACCAGTCGCACTCGCAGCAACAGCACTCCCCTGAATCCTACGTTCACTCAGACGTGTACTCACACGACTACCAGTACCACTCACACCAGCATCACTCCTCCCACGCCTTTCGGCCATACCTATAGCACTCATAAGGAACAGACAAGAAATTTAAAGACAATCGCACTGAACACTTACAAAGTGAAAACAAGACAAAGATGTTAACAAAACAACACAGGACAAACCTCTCACAATACACAACAACTTTCTCAGTCAATATGAAATATGTAAATCACCCAGCTCTGTGTGTCTCTCTCTATCTCTCTCTCTCGCAACAAAACAGAGAATGAATAAAAATACACGCTGCCTTAAATGGGCCGCTCAATCAAAAACATGCTTGCTTCGGCAGATTCAGCAAGAAGTTTCATTGGCGAACCTAACACCACCTCGCCATGCACGCCGATACACCTGTGTGTGATCGGCAAATCATCGGCAGAGTGGGAACAAATGTTTTCGGCTTGATTCGGAAGGGATTCGGCACTTATTGCATACGGCGAGGGAAAATCGACACAATCATGCCGATACGAAACACTTGGCGAGAGTACTTTTTCAGCGCTTACTGCATAGAGCCCTAAGTCTTCAAAACTATATACAGCAGTAGTCTGTAGTGAGCATGAGTTTGACTAACTACTGGCCACTGCTTTTCATAAAGCATACCAAATGACATAGGACATGGTACAGAATAATGATTGCATTTGAGATACTGTTCTTGGCTGTTTGGCACAATAATTTTCTTTATGCATTCTAATGAATCATTCAGATAAATGTGCTAACGTTAGTGAAAGCAAGACAGATTTAGTTACACAAATTCTAAGCCCAAGTAACGAACTGCAAAACATGCCAAAACTGAGGAATATTACATTCTGTACAAAATAATCCATTAAGAATAGTAGCAGACAAGTTTTTGAGTGATTACAAGAAAAGCCATACAACTTACAGTATTTATTGTAAGAATTAATTAAATAATACAGATGTAGCCAGGTCCCCCAGGTTTACCCTCACCTCCGTGTGGGTGGGAGAGTCAGGGAAGGTTGCGGAGTGTGCAGGAAGTGCTCCGGTGCATGGGAGGCTCCGCGGCGCCCCGAGCACTCAGGGCGACGCTATTTTGGTACTTGTGCATGCGCAGTGAGTCCCGTAGGTGATGGCGCTGGAAGAGAGTTCGCGCATGTGCAGGGAGTGGCTGCGGTAGCGTGCGAAGCCCAGACCAATAGAAGAATTACTAGAGAAGGGAACTACATGTTCCATGAGCACCCATAAGATCAGGTGAGGTGAGAGAGCCAATAGGATGACAGGGACTCGGCAGTAAGGAGTTAGGAGGTTGCGCAGGTGAGCACGTTGCTCCGAGAAGACCAGGAAGGGGAAGAGGTAGGAGCTATAGTTGTAGAGAGGCAAGTAGCCTCTACACTAGGCCAACATACCCCCAGCCCCCAGATAGGCCCCTGAGTCACAGTCAGCTTGTGGTTGATGTAGGGACAGGCCCCAGTAAAGGAACCTGCCCCATTAGTGTGAAAAGTCAGGGACAAAGAGATCGCTGCAGAGTTACATCAGAGGTTTGGGATCAGACCTCTTCAGAGACATTAACAGCCACCCGGGTGGGATCGCACCGGGGGATCATCGTGGACGGCCCTGTGTCTTCGGATCCTTTGTTTGCAGGTCCGAGCGCAGGAGCGCTCAGCAGGTAATATCTTCTAAGTGCATGAACTGTAACATTTCTCATCCTAGTGGCTGCGCAGTCACCACACACACATTTGGGGGTTGAGGTGTTGGACATTGGACACGGTGTGGGGAACACGGTGGAGGGTTGCGTCCTGCGAGACGCATTGTTTAAGTGTGTCTCCTCAGGGAAGAATACTGATAAGTTATGCTGCATATGAGGTTATGGTTACCGTTATTAAAGAGTTTATTCCTTTTACATACTGTGTGAATATTATTGTGTTGGTGTCCTGCTAGGAACAACTCCCGCTCTGCTGGGAGCCATTGCAGGTGAGGGCGCTGCATCTGGTTAGAGATAGTACATATACATATATATATAAATATATATATATATTGCCCCAGGCTCTCCGTTGGCAGAGGCTCAGGCCCTGCGAGCCAACAGGTTATACAGCATTGGTAGTCATCTTGTATTCTGGAGGAATTACACAAGTAAGATGTTAGTAATGTCTGAATAAATGTAACCATTGTTATTTATGTACAGATGTAGCAGAACTTACTGTACTGTCTCCAGAGTCACAGCTTCAAAAACTGTAAGCCGTGGCTCTGGAGATACTATTGCAGTTACAATTATTTATATTTATTTATTTATAAAATATTTTACCAGGATCAAATACATAATTACATTAAGTGAGCATATGTATTATATACATATACATTATATACAAGAAATTGCATGCACAGTAAGAGATAATCGGGCCTATATACTAAGCGTTTATAAAAAAAAAATCGCCAGGCCTGTTACTTCGCCGTTTTTTTTCAGTGTGTTTATCACGGTATTCAAAAAGACTTTATGAAGGCTACTAGAATAAGCCTCTTTTTTTACGAGGATCTGCGATGTGATACTCGCCTCTTTCAAAAGGGCTCACCCGTCGATCTGCAGTGATCTGGCCCAGCTACAAAGAGAGCTGCACAGAGAGAGCCGCCTCTCCCTGTTCATATCTCGCCAGCGATCGCAAGGTTTTGACCTCAAATCAACAAGGTTCTGCTCTGGAGACCCCCTGCTCACGCACACTAGTATACTTTTTTTTATAAAAACAGCTTCATTACCTTAGTGGTTAGCCGCTAAGGCAGTGAAAGGTTAAACCTCAACAGCCTGTTTCTTGGGGCAGAGGGGGTGGATGAAGAGGGTAGTAGTCCCAGGTTAGGCCTGGAAGGTTGCGGGAGGAGTGGGAACCGCTATGGTAATGAAGGGGTTAACCAGTCCCGCTACTCACCCGTTAGGCCTAAAAACCCACCAGGGCCCAATACCATCTTCACCCATCCCCGGTAGTTAACCCCTTCATTCCCTTAGCGCTTAGCCACATAGGTAATGAAGTTGCCTATAAATGCATTTTTATTGCATCGGGTTGATGTCAGGGGTCTCCAGTGCAGGTATTAATGTGTATCAGATCCGGAGACCCCTGCATTAATCTGATGCAGGACAAATGCATTTTTTTTTCTAAGTCCTCTCTCCCCGCCTTCTCTGCATGTTCTCCCCAGCTTCACGCCAACTTTTCCTGGCGTGAAGATTTTGAGAGAAATTCACCATTCTAGAGCCTCAATAAGCCTTCATAACCTAATCGAGGCTAGTAGAATTGCACGAATTTTAGAACCTGATGATTATAGCTTATCACCACTTTTGAATGAGAGCAAAATTGGGCGATTCAGCCCTTTATCACTGACATATCAAGGCTTACTAAATACCAGTAGGCATTTTAGCCTTAAAGGCCTTCATAAAGCACTTATGAATGCTTAGTGCATAGGCCCCAATTTGTTATAATCATATGTAACAATAACAAACCAGATTAAAATGAGAGACAGTGTTAGTTTTGAAAGAATTTAGACTCGTGGTGGCTGTGAGAGGGGTTTATGCTGCTGGGGGTTCATGCTTCCGGATAAAACTCCTCATAGCAATAATCCTCCAGCTCCGGGGAAGCCACAGCCATGGTCACGTGACTTGCCCTGGTACCAGGCACAATAGTACAGAGAGGTAGAAGACAAAGCATTTTGTTTTGACAGGAAAATGTCACTTAACTTGTAAAGTTGGATAATGTATCTATTAATAATGTTTTATTTTTATTTATGGCCAGGTAGAATGCTGTAGTATCTGAAATTCCTCTGCTCATCTCTTATTTACTGTACATATAGAATGGGTCTGATGCAGTATCTTAAATCATCTGGTATATGACTTCTCATTGCATTTTCTAGTTGGGTAGGTATTTCAGTGCTGTTTTTGTATTCAATATTCACAAAAGTGTATAACAGTTCATACCACAGTTAGATCCAAAAGCTGTAGAGAGATGCAGAGCACTGCAGGAAACCGCCAAAAATCTGGCAAACATGAATGAATAAAAATCGAGGGCAACTCTAGTATGGAGATCAATTTATTGCAAGCTCAAGCAGGATGTTGCACCATCTCCTATACCATAACCATCATACCACAGTTAGATAATGCAGATGTTCAGGTCTTGATTCCATATGAATTGCCAATATTCTATGCTTCATAGAGGTGGGAAGGTTACAACAGGTGTTACAGAAGATGTATAGTGGCACTTGTGCTGATAGGTTCAATCCATATAAAATACCTAGTTAAATTGGGAAAGGTACTTGACAACATACAAATGAGGTCATTGTGAAAAATAAGGCATCATCCTCCCAAAATTGAATACACTGAAAAGCAATGGTCCACATTCTCCAGAGACTGGATTGTCCCTGGGCTTCACAGCATTCAGGAAGAAGGCAGAGGATGCTAAGGATCTTCAGAGGTTAAACGAAAGCTGTCATTCAAACTTCAATCTGGCTACCTACAATTGCCAGAATCTAACCAGCAAGCAGCAATGCAAGTAGCCAAATATGAGCTTGAAAATATTAAATGGGATATTGTTGACCTCAGTGAAGTAAGAAGAAAAGATAAAGTTCTAATTAAGCTCAAAAGCAGACACCTATTACATTAGATGTAACAAAAATAGAAGAATCAGTGGAGTAGGTTTGATCATTAATATAGCATAGCCTTCCGGCTGCTATGTCTTTGCCCTACCACTGTAAGCCCTGTTAGGTGAAGGCAGTTGCTGGGATAATTCCTCCATAAGACCTTGTGTGCTTTTGCAGACTTGGATAAGTAACGTATCTTAGGACGGGCCTTAGCAACATCCAGAGAATGCCAACCTGAGGGTGGGTACTGATTGGACCACACACTGGATGTGAGGGCCTATCAGTATCCAGATCTGGCTTGTTATGAGTTTGAGTTACAGCTACTGCCCAAAGGATATAAATATTGGCACTTTCCTAAATTCTGGGGTCTCTTGTCACTCTCTCCTCCCTCTCGGAGTGAGTACCTGCTACCCTCTGTCTCACTAGGAGGCAGAGGAGGAGTCTATAAGGCATGGTCTGGGCCTCAAGTCTTAACCATGGCCCTACAAGAAGGGAAAGGAAGAAAAGGGATGCATCTGATCTGTTGTAACATCTGCCTGCAATAAAGATTCAGTTGTACCCAGAACCTGCGTGAATTAGTGTCCCCTATGAAGGAAAAGGTGTCAGTATGGGTCATCCCCTACTCTCACAGAGGATCCATGCTGTCTGGAGGCACTGCACCAAGCAAGAACTAAGGTAACCTATGTACCTGTCCTGTTTCTCCCCAAAACATCACTGAGCACTCAGCCCTCCTGTTTACCAATAGGTACACCTAGAAAGTAGCAAGATAAGAAGCAGACCCCCCAATGTCACTTAGGGTGGGGGTACAAGGGCTACATTAACAAGAGATGGAAAAATAACATAGTGTGGAGTACAAAAGCTTATAGGAAAGAGCAACCAAAATCATTATTCAGTTGAGAAAGAGTAACAGGCTTCAAATTAACAGAGTGTATCTACTAACATAAAATCACGCAGACAATAAAGTGGAAGACTTCTACCAACCAAACACAGGAAATTGTCATTTTCAGATCATTGCCGGAGATTTAAATTCAAAGATTGATGCACAGCAGAAAGATGAAGAATCAGTTGGTAAGTATGGTAACAACAACTAAATGAATTTGGAGACAAATTGCTAGAAATTACAGAATCTGAAACCTTCTACAGTACATAATTAATTAATTGTTCAAAATTAATCCAATTAGAAAATGGACATTGAGTGGACCCAATGGACTGAAGTTGACATTATCCGAGCAAATAAGAAACACGTGATTGACATAAGTAATCACGTATTGCTTTGCGAAAAATTACATCTGAAAGTGAACATTTAAAGAAGAAAACTGATTCTCCGAATGCAACAATACTAATTTTGATGGCTTGCTCCTAAATTTGAGCAACAAATGGATATCTGTCCCTTGACACTAGAGATGGGTAAATCAGCCAAAATCCGTTCCCCGGATTTTGCCCCCAAAATCAATTTCACGGTGTAAAATCCACAAACGGATTTGGCCATTTTAATCCATGTGGATTCATCAAAAACTGTGATTAGATACAGTCCGTTGATGGATTTGTAGAATCCAATCCACAGATTCAGCAATCCGTTTATCGGATTCTTTAAAATCGCCCAAAAGTTTATTGAATCAGCAGATTAGATTCTGCAAATCCGTCAACGAATTGCCGAATGTATTGGCAATTATAATAAAAATCCGCAAACTGTGAATTGCCCATTTTGAGATTGATTATAGGACCAAAGAACCGGGCCGATCCACTGGAAATCCAAATCCACCAAAAAATTGTCCATCTCTTCTTGCCAGCTCCTAAACCTCAAATGTTTGCCTTGTTTTATCACTCTTTGCAACGATTATCAATATCTAAACATTATACTTCAGAATAGGTATCAGGTCCAGGAATCCTTATTTCATATCTTTTGAATGATAGGTTAATCACGCCCCTTTGCACTCTGTAGAACCATTCATGGAATGCTTTTCAAGGGGTATTTAAAAGGGTCTGATTATTTTATTGTAATTAAGGTCATATTTCAATCTCAACTCTGGCAAAACAGATGTTCTAATCTCTAGATTCTATGAGTCCTATAAAATAGGCCTGGTCAAGGGTTCAATAGGCTATAAAAGCAATTCTTATTTTTTTTAAGGCAATTTGTAACCAACATTAACCCATTGTGTGCTAGATTGATTAGAATACCCAATATCTAATTTTATTATCATGTTTATTTATAAAGTTCCCAAAAAGCCTTGTTTGGATCATTTATTTATTTAAACTACAGTAGACAGTGGCATTGTTTTCATTTTAACTGCTAATGCTTAACAATATGTAAACAATACAATTTCATATAATAACAAATTGTGTTTGCACCTCAGGTTCAGTTATTATTATGTAAAGGCAACATAAAACAACTTTTCTTTAATTGCCATTCTCCAAAATCACAGTGATTTTTGTAAGGTCCTTCTTTTGCATATTATAAATATATTGTACAGCCTGTCAATTTCTTGATTGAACTGCAAGTTTCGATTAATGCTGGTTTTGTATCTTATTGCGAGTCTTGTGACACAATCATCCCGCAAACTGCACAAGTGATCAAAGAATTGCACTTTTTCAAAATTTGTACTGTAAATCACTGTGTTGTGGTTCAGAAATAGGGATAAAAGATACATAGAATAAATCTGAAGCAATGATTGTGGTGTCTGTTTCCCAATGTTATGTTATATCCATTAGTGCTTCTTAGAATCGATTTACCTTTACTGTATGTATAGTCAATTCACATACACTACATGAAAGAAAATGTATTCAGATACTGTATGCTAAATATAATTGAAAGAAAATCAAATATAGCTGCTATGCTTCCTATATCTGTAGGCTGCCAATGCTTGTAAATTAAGCACTTACATTTATCTTTGTTCTATTGATGTTTGAAGGGCTCAAATCAAGGCCTTGTATTGTTCTAATTTTTTTATGTTCATCTTTCTATACATTAGGTCACATTCATTTAATGCTGGTACAGGTTAGTGCACCAATCCAGTTTTAACTCCCATTGACTTGAAAATGAATTAACCCTGGATCGCTTGAGCTTACAGGGGTTGTGTGTGTAGATTTTAATCGGACGTGCTAACCCAAACTGGCACTTGATGACTATGCACAGGGCCACCGGCAGATTTCCCGGGTCCCAGGACTAGAGTTTTAACCATGCAAACCACCCCTTGGTGTTGTCAGCCATGCAAGCCCTCCCCCCTTTCACACCTGTATTTCCCTCCCTCTGTCTCTCACTCTTCCCCCTCTCTCTTTGACTATCCCCCTCCCTCTCTTACACCTGCTCTCTCCTCACAATCTCCCCCCCTGCAATCACTCAATTACCCCCACTCTCTCAATCTTGATCCCTCAATATTCCCGCTCCTCACATTCATTCCCTCCTCCACCCCGGGCTACACACACACACACACACACACACACACACACACACACACACACACACACACACACACACACACACACACACACACACACACACACACACACACACAATTCCTCCCAATACCCATACAAATCTACCCCCACACACATACTGCCCATACAACCCCCCACCCACAATATTTACACCCCCACAATACACACACACACAATATCCCTAATACAACACACCACTAAACCCCAATATAAAAGACCACTACACCCCAAATACAAACACTACCATCCAAATACAAACACCACTACCCCCCTAGATACAGACACCACTACACTTGTCCCAAGATACAAAAACCTCTACACCCCAGATACAAAATACCACCTCCCCTAAATACAAACACCACTACACATATCTCTGGTTGCCACCGCCGGGCCCTGGCTCTTGCCAGATTTCCGCAGCTGCAACCTGCCTCTTCCCATACTGGGCCTCATTCTCTCCCTAATTATGGGCGCACCCATCTCCCGGTGCACACCGGCGGGAGAGAGACACGACGTGGGAAGAGGCTGGCAGCAGCTGGGGAAAGCTGGGGCCCGGTGGCGGCGGCAACCAGAGGCCTGGCAGCTGAATGCAGAAGTTGGGCCTGACCTCTGACTGGACCCAACTTGCATGTGAAGGGAGTAGGAGAAGGGGTGGGAGAAGTGGGTAGCTAGACCTTCCAGGTTTGGTAGTGGTAGGTTTTAACCCCTTAATTACCATAATGGTTACAACTGCTAAAGTAATTAAGAGGTTAACTCTTATTTCAACCCTTCCAGGAGGTCTTACTACCCACCTTGGGGCAAATACAGTACACCCTTCACCCACCCCATTAAAAACCAGTATCCCCTTAATTACTTTAGTGGTAGTAACCTAAGGCAATCAACAGTTTATTGATATTTTAATGTTGGGCATCAGCCCTTTATTCCATGTGGTGAGGAGGAGGATGTCTTCACCCTAGCAGGGGTATTTAAAACATTTATTAATTTAATTTGTATTTTGCTATATATTTGAATGGGCAAATGCGCTATTAGCCATGTTTGACTACTAGGGCATTTGTCCATTCCTTTTTGTGGTTAGAGGGGGTGGGTGAAGGGGGTAGTTTCACCAGGGTGGATGATTAGGCCACTCGGGTACGTAACGGGAGGCGTTACACGCTTAATTACCTTAACGATAGTGCCGGTATCTCCTGCAAGTTTAATTCTCCCACTTCACGTGACCAGGACATTTAAACTTGCAGGAGATACCGGCACCCAATACCGGGGCCTGTAAGGGCTGAAATTAATACTGTTTAGCTTCGGAGACCCCTGCTTTAATACTATGAAATTAAAATAAAATAAAAGAAGCATGATCACCTGTTAGAGATGTACTGAGAGAGGGACCGATTATGTCTGTTCTCACTGCTCAGCTCTTCCAAACTGGTGCAGCCCAGTAGGATTAACACAATGGAACCCCAATGAGAAGCAGGGACCCCCACTGTGTTAATCCTGATGGGATTAATTAATTCCCCCCTGCTCTGCAGTTGGCTGTGATCACTCCACGTTCGGTCCGCAGTTCACTAGCACATGTTGCGAGGCAGGGTGGAGATGAGGCTGGCTACATCTGTACCCAAATAATAAAGATTTTTTTTAATTAAATCTTCGACCAACTAGTCCTGGCTGTCGTTTGTGAAGTTCCACTTATAAGATAATGAACAAATAGACATGTTAGTTAAAGAATGTGTTGTTCTGTAGTTACACCACTGTGCATTCATGCTGTAT
Organism: Ascaphus truei; assembly: GCF_040206685.1. Lineage (NCBI taxonomy): Eukaryota > Metazoa > Chordata > Amphibia > Anura > Ascaphidae > Ascaphus > Ascaphus truei. The sequence continues at coordinate 357,191,100 of NC_134483.1, read as the reverse complement.
ACCTATTTAATGGAACACATATATGTTTCATTGAATTATGTCCAAAGTTCTCAGAATCTACAATGCTAAGAATTGCCTAAATTATACAATACTGGTTCTCTGTGTTGCTGAATGAAAAGGGTGTTGAAGGGAAGAACCTGCAAAGCAACGATGACAATGATAAACCACAAATGTTCCCAGCAGTCAAACGGAAAGAACAGATAGTAAATGGATTCAGCCAAAAGTAAATATTTAATGGTACACGAATGATGCAAAAAATGGTCAAACAAAAACCAAAAAGAAAGCACTATGTGCTAGGGCAGGGACAAGGACAGGGAAGGGGAAAAGGGAGAGGGGAGAGGGACAAAAAGGGAAAACATGGGGAGTTAAAAGTCCAGGGCAAGGGGGGCAACGTCACGTTTCGGGGTATAGAAACCCCTTCTACAGGTCCGTTCCCAGGTAGACCGTAGTCACCTGGTACTTCCCTGCAACAATGTCCCTGAGAAACACAGTGACAAGCTATCACTGAATATCCCAACAGAATGAAGGCAGGCTGTGAGGCACAAGACTCAGACCAACAAACCCTAAGGGCCTTATTCAGAGAACGTTCAAGAAAAAAATCGCCAGTGAATTTAAAATTAGTGTTTTTTGGGTGTTGCTATCACGGTATTCAGAAAGGCTCGATTACAGTGATAGAAAAATGCCCAAAACGGGCGAGTTGCTGCCAGCGAGAGCCTCGAGCCTCTGAAAAGGCCTGAGCCAGCGATTCATTTCTGCTGCAGAGAGAGCAGCTCTGAGAGGACCGCCTCTCCCAGCTTAAATGTCGCCCGAAAAATATTTATTTAAATATATATTTCTTTAATAGTGTAGAGGTGCAGGGGGTCTCCGGAGCTGAACCGCGTTGGTTTTATGTCCGGGGACCCCCTGCTTCCCGAGATACAGGCCCCTTTATGGGGTGCCGGTATCCCTCTGCAAGGAAATGTCCCGGTACAGGACAAAGAGGTAAAGATTAATATATTATCAGTCAACGTGCCTCCCCCCAAAAATAAAAATAAAAACCCAAAGAATACACCTGTAAAAAGAGACATTTACAAACATTGAATATCTTAATTACCATTAGAAGCGGTGGCCCTCCGACTCCCGGGGTAACAGGAAGCTCACGTACCTTGAAGGCCTCCAACAGCATCCGATGCCATCCGCCATGAAGATCCTGCTCAGGTACCGCAATCTTCTTTTTTCTTTCTTTACTCACCGTCTTCTATCTTCATCTGTAACCATTTCTTGTTCTTCTTTATCTTCTTTCTTCATCTGTCAATCCAAAAAACCCCATGTTAGATCCCAGCCGATGCTGTCTCGTCGGCTTCTTTGGCTCAAATGAGGCGTCATGGCCTTAAATATGGCTTGTGGCGTCACATTTACCCTCACAATGGTTAACAGCCACCTGATTGGCTGTTAAAACCATGTGCAGACTTTAATTTTTTTTTTGCCGTGACGTCACTTAAAGGGAATGATGCCAGCCAATCAGAATGGCTGTGCTTCATTTACCTTTAACATGACGTCGGTAAATCCAAGATGGCCACTGTGTCACAAGGTATTTCAGCCAATCAGATCGTGGGAACCAATTCCACACGCTGATAGGCTGAAATACCTTGTGACACAGCGGCCATCTTGGATTTACCGACGTCATGTTAAAGGTAAATTAAGCACAGCCATTCTGATTGGCTGGCATCATTCCCTTTAAGTGACGTCACGGCAAAAAAATAAAAATAAAGTCTGCACATGGTTTTAACAGCCAATCATGTGGCTGTTAACCATTGTGAGGGTAAATGTGACGTCACAAGCCATATTTAAGGCTGTGACGCCTCATTTGAGCCCAAGAAGCCGACGAGACAGCATCGGCTGGGATTTAACATGGGGTTTTTTGGATTGACAGATGAAGAAAGAAGATAAAGAAGAACAATAAATGGTTACAGATGAAGATAGAAGACGGTGAGTAAAGAAAGAAAAAAGAAGATTGCGGTACCTGAGCAGGATCTTCATGGCGGATGTCATCGGATGCTGTTGGAGGCATTCAAGGTACGTGAGCTTCCTGTTACCCCGAGAGTCAGAGGGCCACCGCTTCTAATGGTAAGTAAGATATTCAATGTTTGTAAATGTCTCTTTTTACAGGTGTATTCTTTGGGTTTTTATTTTTATTTTTGGGGGGAGGCACATTGACTGATAATATATTAATCTGTACCTCTTTAGGGTATTGGCATTATTATGCCAATATTTGTGGGGCATTTCTCGCTTGTTATTGCAGTTAATGATGTGGATGTGATTGTTTGTTTATGGTTAATGTAATAAAAGCTTTGCGATTGGTGTTCGCTTGTACTTAATGTAATATTATGTTAGCTAATATGTTTTATGGTTACTTCAGAGATTGTTTCAATTTTTTTTTTTTGGAGTTTTAATGGTTACATTCATTAATGTTGGAGTAATTCATTGTTTACATTGGTTAGTGTTACTATTCATTTTGAGTTGTTTCGGAGTTAATTTTTTAGATTGGGTAATGGTTGAATTAATTCATTGTTGATGTTGTAATTGCTTCTATTGATTGGATTAGCTGGCTACTGTTTGTATTTAGTGTGATTTTTTGGAGTTTAGTTACATTTTATTATTGTGTGTCTTGTGTATTAATTTATTGTCATTAGGGTGCCCACTGAGTGCTATAGAGGCTTATCATGCCCATATTATTATTATATGGGTATGATGTACCACTCAATGGGTATAGGGTAGGTATAGTCAGTCTGGGGTGGGTGCTTAGGCCTGACGGGTGGGTGAAGGGGGTATTAGCCCTAAGGATGGGTGTTTAGACCTTGTGGGTGGGTAGCGGTTGGGTTAACCCCTTTATTACCTTAGCGGTATTAACCGCTAAGGTAATGAATTTGCTGTACATGCATGTTTCCTGCCTCGGATGCATGCCGGGGGGGTCCGGTGCTGCTATTAATGGCTATCAGCTCCGGAGACACCGGCATCAATCCGAGGCAGGAAAGGGGCCTGATTTTTGCTAAGTCCCGACACATCGCAGCTCATCGAGGCCATCTCCCCACCAATTGACCAACAATTTTGTGGTGAATTGGATTTGGGAAGAAAATCGTTTTTTAGGGCTGCGATGGGCTGCGATAGGCCGCGACACCCGACTCGCGGGTCTCTGAATAGCGCGACTTTATCAACCATCTGAAAATTGTCGATAAGGGGCCGATCGCTGCTCAGTCAGCGAATTTCGGATGGAGATAAAATTTTGCGTCGATACAGGCCGTTATCGAGCACTTATCGAGGCTATCTGAATACGAGTAGCCATTTTGGTCGATAAGTGCTCGATAAGGGTCTTATCGAGGCTTTCTGAATAAGGCCCTAAGTGAGTAACATGGAAACTGGATGATAAGGGTCTGAACCTAAAAGGTATACATCAGCACTCTAAAGGCTATCTAAGTAGCAGTGGAATTAGCTGGCAAAGCAGGGTGCTAAAGGGTTAATGAACCACGCTGGAGAGCCTATGGAGACAAGGAATATACAGATCTCACACAAGACAAGATAAAGGCAGAGAGACCAATGTAAATGCACCCACATACAGAGAGAAAGAACATACTTTGAGTCCAGTAAATGCATGAAATGTCCAATGGCAAAAAACGGATTGTGGCAGCAAACTCCTCCTGGTTCAGGCAGCCCAGCAATGTGCAGATGGTGATGTCTGAGAGCCTTAAAGCGGTGTGGCCCGATAACGTCACGGCTGGCAGGCAGTGCTCATGTGATACAGCTCCACCAATGCACAGGCACCACTCCAATGAAGTCTGTGCATGTGCACACGATCCTGGGGGCGGAGCTAACACATAGAATGTGTCAGAGGTTGTAAAGCAGCCACACTAGTGCCAGCAAGAGACCAGGAGATGCACCAACGCCGGAGGAGATCTTCTCAATGCAGCAGCAGCCCACAAGGGGCCCAGACAGAGATATATAGCAAAAAGGGAAGATAGCAAATACAAAGGTTTAAACGTGTGTCACAGTTTAATAATAAAGGTATATGCCCTAGCTATATATAAGATCCCAAGTAGTGACAGGCAACTAATAATGTAAAGCAGGGTAAGTATATACCAGGGGAATTAATAACCAGGACAGAGAATGACATGATGTGGTAGAGGTAGAGGAGACTAAGGTGCCAAGGGTAGATCACAGCACACAATGATGGACACAGATGGAGGCCACATGTTCCAGCGGAGGACACCATAGAACCAATCAATGGAGAGATACCATATCCTTCTAGAATTTGTTTTTTTGGTTGTCCCTAAGTGTGTATTTATTCATATATATCTAGATAACGCTTATTGGGTAATTCAATTCAACCTCACTCCATCACTGCAACATCCTCCATTGTATTTGAATATTGTATTCTTTATTATCAATACACTATATGCACACTTTATTTTATTTGAGACTTAATAAAAGTTATATTTTAACTGTCCCAGGAGTGTTACACTGAATGAGCTTCTAGCTAGAAGGTACAGGTGTCAAAAACATATTTCCTTCTAATTTTTGATATATTGACAGATCTACACTACTCTATCCATCACATCATGCAAACAATGATAAGAAATTTGCCATCCCATTTGTGTCTACATACAGTACACTTAGTAGACGATCAAAAATGTGATCCTCAGACATTGGGGATTGCTGAGCACGGATCCCCACTTGGCCCCCACTTTAGGTCTCAAACCTCTCTTCTCATATAAACGAGGTAAAAACCTGAGATAGACTGGTGAAGGCTGACTTAGGGAGCACGAGTACATCCCAAACTTTTCGCGGTACCCCCAAAAAAGGTTGCTTTCGGTGCTGCAGCTGCAGCCAGTGCGACAGCATGCAGGAGGGGGATAGATTTACGCACCCTCAAACAGGCTGTACCTATCAGATCAAGGGTTTCTATACATGTTTGTCCAGAAATGTGATCTACCTTATCAAATGTCCGTGTGGGATGGGGTATGTGGGGGAGACTATGCAGTGTGTCAAGGATAGGATCCGACAGCACAAGGCGGCGATCCGCAGGCAGGATCCTGACGCCCCGGTGGCTCACCATTTTACAGAGGCGGGACACAACCCCAGTCAGCTCCGTTTCCAGGTCATAGATGGGCACACCAGGAGCAGGTGTGGTGGGAATACTAAGATGCACTTGCAGCGCAAAGAGACACAGTGGATCCGACGTTTGGGTACCATGACACCACAAGGCATTAATAAGGATCTGGATTTGAGCTGCTTCCTCTATCACTGGGTGTCTGTCACCTTAGTTCGTGTGTCTGGTTTTGCCACTTGACTGCCTGCTGCATCTAACTCCCTCTCTTTGGTTTACAGATCTCTCCATCGATTTGTTCTATGGTGCCCTCCGCTGGAACATGTGGCCTCCTTCTGTGTCCATCATTGTGTGCTGTGATCTACCCTTGGCACCTTAGTCTCCTCCACCTCTACCACATCATGTCATTCTCTGTCCTGGTTATTCATTCCCTTGGTATATACTTACCCTGCTTTACATTATTAGTTGCCTATCACTACTTGGGATCTTATATATAGCTAGGGCATATACCTGTATTATTAAACTGTGACACACATGTTTAACCCTTTGTATTTGCTATCTTCCCTTTGTGCTATATATCTCTGTCTGGGCCCCTGGTGGGCTGCTGCTGCATGGAGACGATCTCCTCCGGCATTGGTGCATCTCCTGGTCTCTTGCTGGCACATATGTGGCTGCTTTACAACCTCTGACACATTCTATGTGTTAGCTCCGCCCCAGGATCGTGTGCACATGCGCAGACTTCATTGGACTGGTGTCTGTGCATTAGGGAGCTGTATCTCATGAGCACTGCCTGCCAGCCGTCATCGGGCCACAACGCTTTAAGGCTCTCAGACATCATCATCTGCACATTGCTGGGCTGCCTGCACCAGGAGGAGTTTGCTGCCACAATCTGTTTTTTGCCATTGGACATTTCCTGCATTTACTGGACTCAAAGTATGTTCTTTCTCTCTGTATGTGGGTGCATTTACATTTGTCTCTCTGCCTTTATCTTGTGTTATGTGAGGTCTGTATATTCCTTGTCTCCATAGGCTCTCCAGCGTGGGTCATTAACCCTTTAGCACCCTGCTTTGCCAGCTAATTCCACTGCTACTTAGATAGCCCTTAGAGTGTTGATGTATACCTTTTAGGTTCAGACCCTTATCATCCAGTTTCCCTGTTACTCACTTAGGGTTAGTTGGTCTGAGTCTTGTGCCTCACAGCCTACCTTCATTCTGTTGGGATATTCAGTGATAGCTTGTCACTGTGTCTCTCAGGGACATTGTTGCAGGGTTTAGGGAAGTACCAGGTGACTACGGTCTACCTGGGAACGGGCCTGTAGAAGGGGTTTCTATACCCCGAAACGTGATGTTGCCCCCCTTGCCCTGGACTTTTAACTCCCCGTGTTTTCCCTTTTTGTCCCTCTCCCCTCTCCCTTTTCCCCTTCCCTGTCCTTGTCCCTGCCCTAGCATATAGTGCTTTCTTTTTGGTCTTTGTTTGACCATTTTTTGCATCATTCGTGTACCATTAAATATTTACTTTTGGCTGAATCCATTTACTATCTGTTCTTTCCGTTTGAGTGCTGGGAACATTTGTGGTTTATTGATTATTTGGGAGGAATCAGGGTCCTCCTTGTTCCCGTCTTGCACCTATTATTTCACTTTATACAGAGTTTTGTGTGCTGTCTAATACTGTTTGTTTAGATGACAATGATAGCATCAGCACAGTGTTGCATGAAACTAACAACATTGCTTATTAAACTGTGTACCTTAACAACTCTAGTTCTTTACTACAGAGTATGACCCCCCAAATAATTAAACTATATTACTTTAAAATGTTATGGTTTTATATAATCGAGTCATTGATTACTCCCTTCACATATGTACTAATTGTTTATTTATTGCGTCTTGACATTCTTCAATTCTGCAGTAATGTATTTGTACTGCACCCAAATTGTATGGAAAATAACAGCCTTCAAATAATTCAGTATACTGTAGGTTTCTTACCATGGAAGCCGTAAAAATTAACTTTTCTGACCAGGCCGGCATGAAGCTCCAAAAGACCATGGTGCTGGAAAATCAATTGGGCAAATCTATGCATTGGTTCCATGCAGCTTACGGCATATCTTTCCAATTTTTCCCTCAGTATTATGGAAAGAGGAATTTTAGGGAGAGGATCCCCAGGGATACATCACTGCCTCTGTAATTCAGTTACCGCAGGTGTGCTTTGGGAAATAGGCAGAGGTAACTGCTCCAGGATGCCAATTTCTTGCAGATCAGCCTCAGGAGGATGGGGGGTCATAGGCACAATGTCATTTTTGCTGAAAGAGCAGGATGGTATGTATGGGCATTCCAGCCTCTGGGGATTGCTTTGTGGCACATGGGGGCAAATAATGTTTCCTCCATATGTGGTGCTCTCTTCCAATTGTCTAGCAAAAGACACAATGGGGGCTATGCACTAAGCTCCGATAAGTCGTTTTAAGAGCGCAATCTGCCTTTTTAGGCTGCTACAGGCTGCTGCGTGTTTTACTAAGCAGTGATAACAGCGCTTTCTCGGCCTTAAAAGGCATTTTTCTGGCCTGCGCGCAAAACCCGCACTATCAGGCAAAAAAAGGCAAACGCACCGATTTCTGCCAGTCCGCGGGATTATCTAAGCGGTGCTAAATCAATCGTGCTTTAAAAACACGCCGGAAAAACGTGCCAGCTAAAAGCAGGCATAAAAGAAGCTGGACTTAGAAAGATTTTCTTTGTTTACCTTTTTGCAGGCACACCATCCATAAAACAGGCCGGCGAGTGTCCCAGGGTTACTCCGCGGAGGACCCTGGGTAATCTCCGCGGGAGTCCGGGGGTTCCCGCGGGCCTGCGATACCAATGGTGTGCCCCAAAAAAATAAACAATACTTGTAAAAAAAATACACCCCGCCCCCTAACACAGTATAGTAATGGGCAAAATTACTATTATCCACAGATGGATAATAATGTATTTGCCCATAAAAAACACAGTAATCACAATAAATAAAATAAATACATCTTGCACCACCCCTGCCAGGCACCCACGATGAAGGCCGACCTCATCCTCACCCCGTCCCTGCCCTCTGGTGCAGCAAAAAATACACCAGAAAAAAGTGACAATCTAATTTCCCCTAACCCCTTAATCACCTTAGCAGTTAGTAACCGCTAGAGTAATTATGGGGTTAACCCACCCTCCTCCACTACCCACCCATGAGGCCTAACCACCCTCCCCCACTATCCATCCGGGAGGCCTACCCACCAACCCTTGGGGACAATACCCCCATCACCCCCGCTACCCCCGCTACCCACAACAAAAACTCTACAGAGAAAAGCCTCACTACCCACCACCTAAGCCCCACAATAAACATTACTATATTAATAAACATTAATACATAACCCACCCACCCCTGAGCCCCCATAAAAACATGATTTATTATTTTACAAACAGGGTTAATACCCCAGGCCTACTGTAGTCCCTGGTGGTCCTGATGGGTGTCCGCTGGCCCCACAGCGCACCAGAGGGGGGTTACCACATGGTCTGCGGGTCTCCTTGTGGTCCCCGCTAGGCGCTGTGGGCCTTCAGGTAGTCCTCGTGGGTCACCATTGGCCACAATGGGGTCCACGGGTGGGCCCGCCGGTGTCTGTTTGTTTTTGGGTCATACCCACAGGTGTCTGAGGCCCTTGGTGGTTCTCATAGAGTTCTGGGGGCCTCGGGTGGTTACTGCGGGTCCGTGGGGCCCCTACAGCTGTGGGCCCCCGGTTCTTCCCCACAGGTGTCCCCTGTGGGTCCACAGATGGACCCGTGGGCATCCGGGGGTCCTCAGGTGGTCTCCAGAGGTCCCCGCTGACATAAGGTATCAACCCTGTATGTAAAAAAAATAAAACGTCCTACATTTAAATAAATCAATATTCCCCCCCCCCCCCCCAAAAAAAACACATACAGTACAGTAATGTGCAAAATAACTATTATCCAGATATGGCCATAATTAATCACATAAACCAGCATAAATAAAGTAAATAAATACACCTTTACTTACCACAGCAATATGATGTATGTCCTCAACAGGAAAGGCATCTCCATGTCCTCTGTTGCCACAAAAAAACATTGCAAATACATTCTAATGTCCCCAAACCCTTTAATTACCTTATTTGTTAATAACCGCAAAAATAATTTAGGGGTTAACCCACCCTGCCCCGATACCCACCAGGCAACCACCCTTCACCCATTCATTTGTACAGTGGGTATATCATGCCTATATATATATATTTTTTTATTTTATTTATTCTATATAAGATTTATTTTATGTCAAAATTATTTTCTTTTTAATGACACATTTTTTCTACAGGTGTGTGGAACGGCCATGGGTACCAGCTTTGCCCCCAGCTTTGCTAACCTCTTCATGGGGTTGTGGGATGACGCACAGCTATGGGGGTATGCACAGCTGGGGGCGGGCCTGGTATTCTATGGTTGCTTCATTGACGACATCCTTATTATTTGGGATGGGGAGAGTCACTTATTAGATCACATACTCACATCATTTAATGATAATCCAATGGGACTTAAATTCACGCATATCATCAACCAGGATGCGGTCACATTTTTAGACCTTGATTTATTTGTCGACAGGAATGATATGACAATCCAAAGTAGAACTCATTTTAAACCAGTGTCGGCAACCAGTTTTCTTCAATATAGTAGTAATCACTACAAAAAATGGCTAGACAACGTGCCAAGAGTCAATTTTATAGGATTAGGCGCAACTGCTCGAGAGATGTAGATTTCAGACACCAAGGCCAAATTTTGATGGATAAATTTCAGGAGAAAGGTTATGATATGCAATTGGTTGATCAAGCTTTTAAGGAAGCTGAAGCATCGAACCGTGTGGATCTATTGGTGAATTCCAAAGCCAGAACTATGTCAAAAAATCGTGAGGGTTCTAATAGCCATTCTACCCCCAAATTCATCACTCAATACAATCATTTAGCTTACTGTATAAAAAATGTATTTAAGAAACATTTGGGCATAATTAGGAGTGATCCTTTTATTGGGCCCCTAATGCCTACCTATGCACCAATTGTTTTCAAAAAAGCTAGATCATTAAAAACTATTATAGCACCAAGTAAGCTGAAGGATTCTACTATCCCAATCACTATAAATACTTGTGACACAAAAATTCTAAAAGATAAAGGTAATTATAAATGTGGTAGAAGTCGTTGTATTACTTGTAGACATATAAATAAAAAAGATTCATTTATATCTTTCTCAAATTGCACAACACATAAAGTTAATGATTATATTAACTGTTTAAGTACATTTATTGTTTATATTGTGTCATGTGAGTGTGGTCTACAATATATTGGTAGGACATCTAGGATATTAGGTACACAATTTTTAGAGCATAGAAGGAACGTGATACGTGGCCTCTCTATGCACAGTTTGTCACAACATTTTAATACCAAGCATAATAAGAATCCATGTGGTCTATCAGTTATGGGTATTGAATCCATTTCATCATCCCTGTTGGGAGGTGATAGATTTAGGAAGTTATGTACATGTGAAACATACTGTATTTATGTACTAGGTACTTTGTACCCAAATGGATTGAATGACTGTATCGATATTAGCACTGTGGTCTAGAGTATGGTACCAATGAGAATGAGATACATCTTTGAGGTCTGGTTTGGATAGGTTTATTCCTGTCCCCTCATGGATTAGTGTCTTTTCTAAGTAGGTTGGTTTTGCTGTTGGTGCTCCTTTGGCCCATATAGACATAATTAATTAATAAATATAGTACACAATTTATTATATAAATTAAAACAAATTAAAAAAATGTATTTTTATTTTTGATATACATTATGGTAAGATACATACTGTACAGTATACACATATATGCATGTGCAATTATTGTCATGTATAAACACTAATATTGTTTTGGGGATTGTGGCCCCATCTGTCTCGAAGTCCCTTCTGTTCCTGATCTTCTTCTTCTGCTCCTCTAGTTCATGATTTTATTAATAATGGAATTTTATTGATAATGGAATTGTATTTTTCTTCATTGGGTTAGCTATTATGTTTATTGCTATCTCAAATGAGATTCAATGAATATCTAAATATGGTGTTCTTACTAATATTATATTTTTGTTATTATTATGATTCTATGTATATATCTCTAACTCTATGTAATATTCTTTGTTTAGCACTTTGTATATCTCATTAGGTTAGTCTCTTGTATACTGGTGTTTTTCAATACCCCTCTAATGTAATACTTACGATGTTTACAATGTTTATACTGTTCATAATGTAATATTAACCTCATCTCTATATATAACATATTATTTTCCTACTAGATATTACTGTCATATAGATTAATTAATACTGCTGTCCGGCAATGAAATAGGGTTAAACTGTGTGTGCAATCTAAGGTACCTGCCCATTATTCCTATTGGTTAGATATAACGTCTGTCTAGATATAAAGGTATCCTTGTGACCAATAGAATTACCCCTGACGAAGTCATCAGTGACGAAACGCGTAGGGCGTTTCCTAAAGTAGCGATCAGCTGTCTACACTACTCACGAGCAGAGAGAGTATCTTTGCGGCTATTGGGGACTGTTTTTTGGGTTGCCGAGTTCCCCCTGACTGCGGTGCATGCACTATTTCCTGTTGGATAAGTGCCAGCTGAGAGTGCCGAAACCGGAGGATACTTGTACACGGGACGTTGAGTGATGACATCATCCGGTTCCAGGAACATCTATACATCCTACTGAGCTCTCCGATACAGCAGAGGAGGCACTAGATGAATGGTTGGCGTGGACCACTGCAGTCTATGGCGAATGAGTATATTTCATATATGCTTGATTTTATGCTCTGTTTGTGAGTGCATTTTTTATATTTTTTAGTCCTATTAAACTTTTATATACTTTAATACACTAGGATTGTGCCTGTTTTTCTTTTGTTTTTTCATATATATATATGCAAATATAACTGTATGCTCATCTGCATGTCTTAGGCAGGTCTGCAACCCCGCCTTTCCCCATTATCACCCAGCATACAGCACTTCCACTGCAGCAAGGGATTCTGGGAAATGACATGCAAATGAGCACACAGTGTCACTTTTTGCCTCAATAACCATTTTTAACATGGTTCCCTATAGGCTTAAACTTGCTGCATGGTCACAGCTCTGAGCACAGCCAGGGTTAAGGTGCATACCCAGAAAACCACCCACAGACAGCCGTTTCGACCTTGATGGGTCTCATCAGTGTGGGGTTGATTTTACTAGGAATGCAAGAGAGGCTATGGGATAGGCTAAACCATAATACTGAGTTAAGTTATGGTGAGTAAAAAAAGTGACAAATATATATATATATATATATATATAAAAAAAACAAGATACAAACAGCGCAAATTCCAAACCCTTAGTTAGATGCAATTGACAACTACACCTGGCCAATCAGTCAAACAAGAGGTGTATACCTTAAAATCTGACCCTACTCAGATGCTGCCAATTATATATATATAAAACAGACACACACAAAAAGTGTTGTTGCTCACACTATATGTACACTAGTGGCTGAATCAGACCGAAAAATCAATCAGGATATCTTGATAAAAATAAGCAAGATAGTCTATAATGAAATAACTAAGGGAAACTGGTAGTGCTGGAGGATAAAGATAATATAAAACACACAGAAGACTAAGGCAATCCCCAATAATAGCACTCTAAATATACCACAAAATAACTAATCAAATGAGAAAAAAGGCTTGGACCCAAAGTCAAAGTAGAAAAATGGAAATGATTTTAATAACGAGCAATAGGACTCACTAACATTAAAAACATAAACACACTAGAGGCAGCGTAACAAATATAATAAGGCTGTGACTTGAAAAAGTAAATATAACAATAATAATTTAAAAAAATAAATATCACTGAAAATTGAACTAAAAAGCAAAAAATGTATCAAACAAAATTATATTAAACCTAACAACTATAAAGGTGATACAAATAAGCTAAATAATACAGATACCCCCTAAAGGTCCTAGCTACTAGACATATGACTAAGGCAAAAGAAAAAATATGAGATGAATAAACTTATTTATATACAAAAGTACACATAAGGAAAAATCTTAAACCAAGGGGGAGACACAGGGGAAATAAGATAGTAAAATACTCAAACCCTGTACAGCAATAACAAAAAATAAAAAATATACCAAAAAAACATGAGTGCAAAAATACCTATGAACTTACTCTGCGTTGCTCTGTTATGGAGACTGTATAACTGTCCAGTTTTTAAATTAAACTTTTTTTTCTACATGTGAGTGCTGCAGATTTCCTTTTGTTCTACTTATTTGGGACTGGTTGATAGTCCTTGTCCAGCGGCGAGCACCCGGATTTACAGATAAGTATACTATATATTTATATGTTCATATGTTTGTGTGCACCCAGCGTTCATTTTTTTGTATATATAAATATAAATATATATCTATAAAAATATAACATGGGCATAATTAACCAATATACAAAGAATTGTTAAGGAATACCAAAACATGCACAAATAAAAACATCACATCACAACATCAAACACAGCACATATGAAAATCAAAACATAACATTTCAAAATCAAAACATCACATAGTCAATTAAATATCTAACAAATGCCAAACAATTGAATAGTAAGTACAGTGTGTACATGATGCAAATAATCTGTGCATCATGTAACACTATGCCAATCAATGCTTCAAATAAAAGAAACAATTACAAACAAGATACAATGCCATTCAAACAATAATAAAATAAAATAAAGCAAGAAGTAAACAGAAATCAATTACCAACAATCAATTTATCCAATCCAAAACCAATTACAATCCAATCCAAATCAATTATACAATTCCCTATTAAAATCCCAAAACCAAACCATTCTGTAAAAAATGCAAGTTCAAACTAACTATCATCAACCAAAATATAACTACCAAAAATAAGCCACTATTAAAAAGCAAGCTCACCCCCCGAAATAAACTATTGAAAACAGCACAAAAAAATTACATCTAACTAAAAAAAATTAAAATTACATTGCACACACATTTGTAAACAAACCAGCGAAATACATTTAAAATATATCAAAACAAGCATTTGCAATACAAGCACTGATTATCCCTGTATGTATGTATATCTATAGGGACATACATACATACAGGAGCACTAACTGGGCATAAAAAAACTATTCAATTACATAAAAAATAAAAATACAAAACACCCATTGATTATCCCTGTATGTATGTATATCTATAGGCCACCCTACCTCCCGATAGGTCCTGTCGTCTCTCAATGCTACTGCAGTTGGAGATCTTGGTATCCCATCCAGGCGCATGCGCATGCGCAAGCGCACATCCGGGTCCCTTTCACTTCCTGGTGACGTCATCACGCGATTACATGGTCTCCGATTGGCCCGTCTGTCCCACGATGTCCTTGATGTTAAATCTCATGCCCGTTGTCATGGGGATATGTACACAGATCGTCTTAGCATCACGCATGTGCAATAAAGTCCCAGTGTTTATCCTTCTTGTGCCATATTTGGAGTCTTTGAAGGTGGTGGACAGTGGACATGTAGTGGTGCATAGTAGAGGAGAGAAAGAACCACAGTGAGAGCCCGGTATTTAAAAACACAAACAATGACACTCACACACTCCCTTGGTTTATAAGTACAGCAGAGAGGAGTTCAGGTATAGGAGGAAACAGAGGCAAAGACAAAATAATAATAAGGAAAAGTTTCTTAAATTTGGGAGACATAATGAGAAGAAGGTCAGCAGCAACAGCAGCATCACAAGATCATAAAAAGATATACTCATTCATACGCAGTCCTATAGGGAAAATTACACCCCCCAGCCTACCATTATTAAGTCAGATGTGTACATTTAGTTCATCTAATGTTAAGGAAGCAATTCATGGAGATGTCATTAAGTGTCATTGTTTGTGTTTTTAAATACCGGACTCTCACTGTGGTTCTTTCTCTCCTCTACTATGCACCACTACATGTCCACTGCCCACCACCTTCAAAGACTCCAAATATGGCAAAAGAAGGATAAACACTGGGACTTTATCGCACATACATACAGGGACACTAACTGGGCACAAAAAAACTATTCAATTACATAAAAAATAAAAATACAAAACACCCATTGATTATCCCTGTATATATGTATAGCCATAGGGACATACATACATACATACAGGGGCAATAAATGGGCATTAAAAAAAATCTATCACATAAAAAAAAAATCAAAAACCTGTAAAAGTAAAATAAAACATACATTTCTTTTGTTTCGTTACCTTTAGATGACCACACCCACTGAATTCCGGGAGCACGGCATGCTCTCGAACTAATCCACGCAACAGGAACAAGGCAACCAAAAAAAAACAAGTCTTTTTCTTCTTTCTTTCTATTTGTAATCCATACCGTCGGTCTTCTGGGGTCTTCTGTCTATTCTTCTGGCACGCCCTGGTCCTCTTCTTCCTTCCGGAGGTCCTTCCTCCTCGACTTCTTGCTAAAAAATGAGGCGACATAGGCTATTATAGGCCTATGATGTCACATTTTCCATCAAATGTTTCCCACCCCCCTGATTGGGCAGTGAAAACCATGTGATTTTTGTGTCGGTTTTTTTGGTGACATCAGGTAAAGGAAATGACGCAAGCCAATCAGAATGGCTGTGCTTCATTTCCCTTTAAGATGACATCATCAAAAGCAAGATGGCCGCCGTCACATGTTACTTGTGCCAATCAGAGCGTGGGAACAAAATCCACAATCTGATTGGCTGAAGTAGACATGTGACTCCCTTTGCATGACGTCATATCCTTTCTCCCACAAACCTCTGTCACATGGTGTTAGCTTTTTAATTGGGGTTTATTTTTGGTCTTTTGATTTTGAATGATGGTGTTTATTTTGAGCTATCTTTTATTTATTGATGGTTTTGTTTTAATTGTTAATTCTGGTGTTTATTTGGTATTTGCTTAATTGATTGCTGGTAATTTTGTGGTGTTTACTTGTTTATTGTTGTTTATTTTGTGATTGTTTTGATTACATTGGATATTGTTGTTGGTTGTTTATTTTTTAGGTTGACCATTGACTGTCATAGTGTTAAATCATGCCCATATTAAATGGGCGTGATGTACCCACTCTGCCAATCAATTTGGTTTATTGGCATTTGTAATGTGTTAATTTTTCTATGTAATGTGTTTTATATTGGGCCTGTTTTTTTTAGCCTGTTTTTTTTAGCCTCACCATTTATTGCTGTAGTGTTCAATCATTCCCATATTATATGAGCATGATGTACCCACTGTACCAATGAATGGGTGGAGGGTGGGGGTAGTTGCCTGGGGAGGGTGGTTAGGCCTCCTGGGTGGGTAGTGGGGAGGGTGGTTTAATCCCTTAATTACTATAGCGGTTACAAACCACTAAGGTGATTAAGGGGTTCAGGGCCATTAAATTGTATTTTTTATTGTATTGTTTCTGGCAATGGAGGACATAAACGGGGATGAGAACTGCCTTCATCATGTCGTGCTGGCAGGGGTAAGTGCAAGTTTTATTTACTTTATTTCTGCTGGTTAATGTTTTAATTCAAATGGGCAAATGCACTATTATCCATATCTGGATAATAGCAATTTTGCTCATTACTGTACTGTATGTGTTGGGGGGGTGGGGGGTGTATTTATTTCAAAGTATTGGACATTTTTGTGGGGGGGCACAGGATAGGATAGGTACCGCAGGCCAGCGGGGACTCACAGGCACCCATGGGAACCACCCGAGGACCCCCAGACATCCACGTGGACCACCTGGGGTCCACTGTGTGGACCACCTGGGGTCCACTGTGTGGCCCCCAGACACCCATTGGGACCACCTGGAGGCCCACAGATACCCGCAGGGACCACCCGAGGACCCCCAGACACCCTCAGGGACAACCCTAGGACCTCTGGACTCTTGTGGGAACCACCTGAGGACCCCCAGACACCCGCAGGGACCCCCCGGGGACCCCTGTGGGATGCCCGGACACCCACGAGGACCACCTGGAGACCCCCTCCAGCCTCATTTAATAATACTGTGCAAGAAAAAAAAATGCTTTCATGCATGTCTCCATCTCTTTTGCACCAGCATTTAGCTGGTGAAAAGAAATGGTGAGCTTTTATAGTACGAATCAGTTATCACTGCTTTGTGAATAGTGCTTAATGAAAAAAAAACAGCGTTTGCCATTTTTTTACCTACTGTACGACTTTTTTTTATCACTGACTCTTTTTTTGTGATAAAAAGCCATTATAGTGCGATTCTGCACTGTTATCACTGCTTTGTGAATTGCACAGCAGGCAGTATCACGCTATAAAGGCATTTATCGCACTTAAACCACTTATCACTGCTTTGTGAATAGGTCCCATTGTCTGCTCCCCAGAGTCAAGAGGTGAACATGTTAAGTGTGTGCAATGTCTGAGTTTTTTTCTCCCATTTCCTGAAGAACCTCGGTCATTGAGCATAAAATAACTATTGAGCCTGGAAAGGTTATTAATTTTAAGCAATGGAGGCTAGACAAAAGGCAGATAAAGAGGAGGTAAAGAAAATGCTGGACCTTGGCGTGATAGAGGAGTCGTACAGTCACTGGTCTAGTCCTATTGTGTTTGTTCCTAAACCGGATGTCTCAATTAGGTCCTGTAATTACTTCAGGAAACTTAATGCCATTTCTAAATTCAGTACCTACCCCATGCCCCCTTTTCAGCCTGTAAAGTGTGAACAATTATCTAAGTGGGCACTAACCCCTAATTTGTCAGTGTGGCTAAATATACCAATTTACATTGAATATAAAATGTGTTGTAAAGTGACAACCCAAAGTAATTAAATAAAAATATGCTTGATTTAAAATCGCAATTAAATTAAACACCTAACCACGGGATGTCATTTCCTATTCTTCCTGCGGCTAGCCCACGGTAAATCAAGTCTTTTCATGGGTGAAATCTCACTCCTTCCCCCAATGCAAGGAACAGTTAAGCTGTATATATTGCACATTTTAAATTGTATGTGGATAGATATTACTAATCTTTAATTTGTGTTTATGAAAAGATGATAGAGTAGCTTGAATTGCTCCAGAATATGTTTCCAAATAGGAAGATGACATACTTTAGCCTTGTGGTTCAGCCAATGAATTCCAGAAATCCAATTCTATCTCCATGTGACCTTGGGAAATTAGATTTTGCTGTACCGCACAATTTTTTGAAGGGCTCCCGTCACTTCCAGTCCATTAAGTTTAATTTCTTTCCAAAGTGGACAATCATGTTCATGATTTCTGCTACATGGGCTGCTACAGTGTTCAAGCATTGTTGATGAATATTGGTAATATGAAGATGTTTCCTGTTTATCACTTTACTAAACAACATTAGAATACTTGATCTATGATGAGTGAGAGGTAAATGACAACAACACTGGGAGCAAACTGCATTAGCTAGGGACAAAACGTAAATCTAGAAATAGACACATTCCCTCAAATCAGAAATATTTCTGGTAAATCCTGACAATCATACTCATTGATTCTACATTTTTTATTAATTTGCCCTCTAAATGTTAAAGCACACAATAGAAAATGCATAAAACTGTACATTTCAATAAGGATATTTGATTATTCCTATTTGGTAATGTACTACAGTACCTTACTTACTTAATTATTTGTGTGAAACATGTTGGGAGAATCGGCAGTTTATATTCTTCTCTGACGTTTCAGCATTTTACATGTCAGTAATGTGTTACATAAGTTCTGCTATGAAATGCTTACCTATATTATTGTGGTTCACTGCACAAATGGCTCTTGGGAGTCTTATCCTAATTGTAAGCATGTCATGTAAACTGAATAATTGTTGATTCCCAAGTGATAATTTAGTGAAATTGTAGTTACATTTGAAAATACTGTTCATTGAGCAGTTGAGAGAAAATTAGATTGTCATCAGGTTCTCAATTGCTTATGTTTACATGCAGTATCTGTTGATATAGGGTCCATTTTCTACTACAGTAGTATGATTATGCATCACCCTATGATTTTGGAGAGTAGTTATTGAAGGACACTGTGAGTAGCTTTCTATCTGCAGCTGTAACTATCTATTTGTAGCTGTTTCTTTCTCACATGAAAAGGTTCAAATGATTTTACAGTGTCATAGTGGCTGGAAGGAGGATACTTTATGTGGCACAGATTCACTAAAGGGTGCTAAGCATGAACTGCAAATCAAATGAAGTGTGTGAAAGCTTAACACCCTTCATTAGTTTTTGTCCTGTGTTCTCAATTGCTTAACTACTGAATACCAACATTTCAGAAAATAACCAGGGAAACCAGCTGAAGCTACTTAGAAATCATTTTAACCTGGCTGCATTATTTGAGGAGCTAGACACAACAAGAAGCTGATTCTCATGAGAGAAACAGCGGAGTCTATTGCCTGGATACATCAAACTCCATTAAAACAGAGTTAATATCACAGAAGTAAAAAAGATACAGGGTGGTTTTACCACAATGTTATGACCTTCTTAGTCATTACCATTGCTGTAAAATTTTACCAAGTGCATAATTTTAAGGTGAGTCACAATGCTGTAATTGACTCCACTAATACAGTACATAGGTGGCAATTACTGCATTGCGATTCATTGGGGGAGGGTAACATTATATTTCAACCATAGGGTTAGGTAACATACATTATTATAAAAACTATGGTAGAAAATACCATTTGATACCATTTGATTCCTGCAATGCATACAACAGGCACATATAGGCTAATATTAAACTAAAACTACACTACTTACCTCCTTGGGCTACCTAAGTTGCTAGTAAGGCATTAGGCACAGGGACACAATTACCCTTCCTGTGGCAACTTCCCCTAATAAACATCACCCACTCTATGGATTAATTTGAGGATTGGTTCCGGTGGTGGGGGGGAGACGGACGGACGGGAACGATGACTCTGGTCCTGAATGAGGGTAGCCTTCATCATCGATGGTGTGCCAATCTTTTAGTACAGACTGCCATTGAGTGCCAATATATGATCCTATGCTCTCATTAAAATGGTCTAGGTAACCAAACAGACACTCAATGGGTTAATGTTCAAATGCTTTGTTTAATAATGTGTATGAATACAGGTGGTCCACACTACAAGAGGCACAGAGCTCCTAAAAGTAAATACACCGTGCCTCTTTTAATGTGGACTATCTGTAGTATTGCTATGAGTTTTGTAGGTTTTATTGATTGTGTTTAGTGTCTAAAAGCCCTAATATCCATATTTGTCATATTGGGTTATTGGCATCACAATGTCTTAATAACCTCTATGGTAGTGTAGTTTTAGTCTAATATTAATCCTATATATATATATATATATATATATATATATATATATAAAATCAGGGCCATCAAAAGGAGTTGGACAGCCGACCAAATGAGTCTTGCCTGCTGAAGATATGTAGAGAGGTCCTATAGAAGTGCCTGATAGGGGTGACTCCATCCAGTGGAAGAGAGGCACCCACTGACAGGCCCCTCTGAGGACATCTTCTAGCATGACCCTTATGAAAGGCACCTTTGTGGGCTCCTCCACATCTCCCATGGCTGCAGATAGGCACACTTGCCCTCCCCTCTGTTGTAGCCCTTCTTGCTCCCCAGGCCTAAACCTACCCCCAGGTCCCTAACTACCCCCCATAAGCCCATAACTAGACCTCTAAACCTACAACTACCCCCCTCAAGCAAATATCTGCAACTCAGGCTCATAACTACCACCCAGATCCCCTTCCCTTACCCCCAGATTCATAATTACCAAACCCCCAAAGTCCATACAACCCCCTCCTACCCGCACCAGACCCATACCAACCCCTAAGGCTAATTCCCTCAGGTCAAAGCTTTCCCCCTCAGTCCATAAAACATAATCTGGTCAATAAATAACCCCCCCCCCTTCCCCACAAGGTCCAACAATACCCCATTTCCCGGTCCTTCACTTCCCCATCCACAAGTGCATCACTAGCCCACCCATCAGGGCCCATAACAACCCCCAGACCTATATTTCCCTCTTCCCAGGACCACATCTCCTTCTCCACACTCTCAGACAATATCTTCTTCTTTCACCTGGCCTATATCCCCTTCTCCTCCCCCCAGACCATATCTACCTCTTCCATTCCCCCACCCCCAACACCCCCATATACCCTTCTTCCATCCCTCCCTTACCCTTTGTCCACCTGCCCCCCTGGTCCATTTATCCTTCCTTCTCTCCCACCACCACCAATATCTCCATCTTTACCCTCCCTCCACCCGAGGACATATCTCCTTATCCCCCCAATCTCTCCTTCCCCCAGCCCATAACTCCTTCCCCCCAAGTCCATAGCTCCTCCTTCTCCCCTCCCCACCAGCCCATAACTCCTTCTCCCCACCACAAATCCATAGCTCCTTCTTCTCCCTTCCTCACCAGCCCAAATCTCCTTCTTTATGAAAAATCTTATAGCCAGTGAAGGTCATGGATAGACGCTGAGAAAATGTGGTAAAAAAAGAATCACATACACTGGCGACACACTTTATTCGAGCTTGGCTAGTCCCACGAATTCGGGTGTACCCGGGTGTATTGAGGTTTGTGACTGTTTTCTGCCCGAGTGCATTGAGTTATTTTCCAAGCAGGGATTGAAGCATTTTATTCCCGCTGGCTGCAATACTGCACAGTATATATATATATACTGCATTACAATTCATGAATTTATGCCATCTGGTAGACACGCGAAGCATTGCAGCCTATTAAATCCTAATCATTATCATTTAACAGATCAGCCGCCCATCAGCCAGGCATGAACCCAGGCTGGGAAGGCAAATGCAACGGGGCTTGTCAGAGGTGAGGAGCGGCGCATTCCAGGTATCTGCCAGGTACATACCGGGTATTTGCTCGAATAAAGTGTGTCGGTGCAGTAGTGTCATGGGAGACAAAGCTAATTAACACTTTACCATCTGGATCCTTTGATTGAATAAAGCATGAAATAAAATAAATTGTATTTATTTACATAAAGAATACACAGCTTGAATTACAAAATTATCACAAATAAACATTTACAGGAACGGGCCAAAATGAAATAAACTGCCTCTAGAACAAAAGTCAACAAAATATAGTCTTTAGGTATCAATTCCCAGGAGCGGGGTTGATACACAGCAAAAGACGCAAAACAGTCTTTTGGCTAGGGGCGCAGCTTGCGGTCCCTGTATCTCCGCCAAATGAAACAATTTCGTTCTGCCCTTGCAGAATTCGTTAGCAAGTCCTTAGATCTTACGAAATCCTGAGCAGGGTACAAATCCTTGGTTACGATGAAAAGCGTCTTTTTTACCGCACGCTATCCTTTCAGAGGAAAATAAGAAGAACACTCACCCAAAGGCGTGCACGGGCTTATAATTCCCTCACATGCCTATCTGGGCAATGGGCAACCAATCTTCAGCGTGGGAAGGAAACACCCACTTATAGTAAGGTTGCGAACAGTTCCGGCAGCCGGGCAAAGGGCTTCACGGCAGACTAAGAGTCATGCGCTAACTTCTCACCTGACCCGCTTAACATACCTGGCCAAACCCCCTTGCTCGTGACAGAATGTCTACCTCCCATCAGAATACCTCACCATTTGCTAGGCACACTGTTTTAATTCATTTTCCGGCACTTCACACTTGGACCGGGTCTGCATCTATTGAAGCCCCGGACCTCTGCAGACATCCTGGAGCCATCACCACAGGGTGTCTCAGAACTCCATACCTGCAGTTATGCATGACTCACTCTGGGATAGCTGATCATAAATTAGCAGGGTGAATCTATAATGTATCCGCTGTCCTTCCTGACTGCCCTGTACATTTTCCAGCTGACATAACTTTTAATATGCAAAAAACAGAGCTATGCCCATTTATGTACTTATACACAAGTTACAATTCATACAAACATTTCAGTCTACATTATCCCCTTCTAACATTTTGCACACCAAAAATTAGACATCTGCGACCTTCCTAACTACAGTTATATAGTTAATTGGGTGAGGGCTTTGATGTGGTGTGTGGTTGAACATTTTCCCCTGTCTGCGGTCTGTGATCTGCGGTTGAGAACTCAATGTATCCGTTCTCGGTTTCACTTCCTATCCGCAGATGCACTTATCCAGTTGACTTTAATTGGATAATGCAACCATCTCCGACACTGTAACAAATCAGAACCACTTATCTAACCACGTCAATATTCCACTTGACTTTGTGGTTAAGGCTGTTTCCCTGCTTGTCTTGTGGTTAGCCAATGAGACAATGTTGCAATTGCCACTGCTCACCGCTAATCACAAGCCCACTTAACCAATGAACCCCTTAAAACCCGGTTAGAAGGCCCTTATGCTCCACGGGCAGTCAGCACTGGACCGCAGAACTGACACTCCAAAAATACCTTTTATGACTCAGGGGCACCCAGAGGGGTATACCACCTTTATTTCATGGCCTGGGTACCCCTTCACCGTCACACACAGCTTGAAGTGTATGACTTATACACTACAAAAAGTGTTACTACAATGTGAGCTGAACAGGTATAATGCAAAAGGAATAAGTTGGAAATCCTTATTACCACATGAAATGACAACACTAGCATTTGTTACTCTTTTTGTCTTTAAGATGACCACGTTTCCATAAAATCTACAAGTGTGAGTGAGTCATACTATACAATTGTCCACAACAATTATTGCAAGTGCTTACAATATAAACCCTACGGTTAAATTGTGCAACCAATTATTTTTCATAAATACTAGTGAAAACAGTAGAATGGAAACTCTGCATAAAGTATTAAGCAGAACGGTAGGCCACATATTAAAAAAAAGGATGCTAAACTTAAGCACATTCTAACTCGGATTAATTTGAATAGGAGTTACTGTAGCACCCTTTAGTGAATATGGTCCTAAGTCTACAGATCTGCCAAGCTTTACCCAGCTTGTAGATGTCCTTTTAGAAAATTAATATTAACATTGAATACTATTGAATCAAGAATCGCTATTATTATTATCGCTTATTATGGAAAGTATACATCAACACATCCTTAATCTTGACCTTTGTACAGTACATAACAATGACATTAATGTTCACTAATGGAAAAAGTATTATTTCTGAGGTTTTTGCTTTGTGCTTTTTTTCAGTCTTCCTCTATAAATTATGTTCTTTTGCATTGTTTTATTATCCTAGTAGTTTTCACTTTTTGAAAATATAGTGAAGAATAGCATATAGGTTGTTTTGTTGTAACCATAAATGTTGTTCAAAGATATAAGTTCCTGAGAAAGATCTGACTTTTACACCATTAGAAGCATAGCAAATTAAGTAAAGCACCAGAGCCTACTAAATTTACTAGACATGGATGGTTGAATTAAACTTAAAGATATCACAAAGAGAATATTATATTACAGGTTTTTTCTCTGGTTTCAAAATGCAGACATAGATGTTAGAAAGTCACCCAGCTTATGGGTATTAATCAACTGAATGCTCATTGACTTCTCAGAATAGTTCTATCAATATCTAATTTTCTGTTGGGTTTAGTGCACAGGCTCTTTCTTTCTTTCTTATATCATAAGTCATTTGTCCTTTTCAATATGTTTTAAAAAGCTGTACAGGTGGTTGTATTTGACTTACTTATAATTTACTTCTGATGTATAATATTGTCCTTAAACTATATATCTATATAACCAAATATTGTTATTAAGTATATGTCTTCTTAATTACTTTTTGTTCTTACAGAAAGCATGATTCATGATAAATTGTCCACGAAAGGTGTGCACCTCATCCTCGGCCTTGCCGTGCACATCGGCACACTGAGCCGCACGGACCTCGTTTGCGGTCAGATGGAATTATTTGTGTTGTTGCAGTTCAGTGTGTGTCAATTAGGTGGCGTAGAATATAATTCCCTATGAATGCTATAGTTCAGTGTCTGAAGAGAAGATAAAATGTACACATGTTTCTGTCTTATGACTTTGTACAGTACATATCTACTGTTGCAGTTTCCCACTTTATTAAAAAACACTATGGGGCCTATTCTATAAGCCTCGATAAGCCACTTTTCAAGCACTTATTGGCCAAAATACCTACTTCTATTCAGTAAGCCTCGATAAGTAAGCGATAAAGGTATAAATCGCCCACATTTTCAGCCATCAAAAAAAGATCGCCGGGAGAGCGTCGATAAGCCACTTATCAGCAGGTTCTGAAACTCCTGCAATTCTAGTAGCCTCGATTAGCTTATCGAGGCTAATCACGGCTTTAGAATGGTGAATTTCTCCCAAAATCCTCATGTCAGGAAAAGTTAGCGTGAGGCTGGTGAGAAGCTGCTGAGAGGCGGGGAGAGAGGACTTAGAAACAAAAATGCATTTTTCCTGCATCAGTTTCATGCCGGAAGTCTCCGGAGAAGATACCCATTAATATCACCACCGGAGGCTCCTGGCATGAATCCCATGCAATAAAAATGCATTGACAGGCATCTTCATTACCTTAGCGGCTAACCAGTAAGGCATTGAATGGGTTGCACTACCACTGCATTGTTTATTGTGGGTAGCGGGGGTGGGTGAAGGTGGTATTTGACCCTTGGTTGGTTTGTAAGCCTTGCATGGGGGTTGCGGATGGAGTTAACCCCTTCATTACCTTAGCGGTTAATAGCGCTAAGGTAGTGAAGGGTTTAACCCCTCCCGCTACCCACCCGGTAGGTATAACCACCCACATAGGGCCAAATGCCAACTTCACCCATCCTCGCTACCCACAATAACATTTTTAAAACACAACAACCCCACTACCCACCTCCTCTACCCCCAACAACCCCCCACCCCCAACACATACAGTACAGTAATGGGCAAAATTACTATTATCCACATATGGATAATAGTGCATTTGCCCATTATAAAATCAAACATTAGTCATCCAGCATAAGTGAAGTAAATAATACATTCAATTTACCCATGCCATCATGAAGGGAGTCCTTGTCAGCATACTGCAGGGCCATGTCCTCCGATGCTAGAAAGAATACAAGAAAAACTACAATCTAATGGTCCCTAACCCCTTAATCACCTTAGCGGTAATTAAGTGGTTAAGCCCCGTCCCCCGCTATCCACCGAGAGGCCTAACCGCCCACCACAGCCCCACTTTAGCCACCTTCTACCCATTGATTGGCACAGTGGTATATCATACCCATATAATATGGGCATGGTAAGCCACTAATCACTCAGTGGTCAACCTAATAAAAGCATTAAGGCCAAAAATATACAATAATTAAAAGCATACACAAGCAGCTAAGTAAACACCCCAGAAAAAGAATTCAAGTTATGTTATTCCAAAACATAAGAATACAAAGAAATAAACATCTATCCAACCAATCAATTAAAAAAATAAAACCAGTAGCCAACAAAACAAATAATTAATTTAAACCACTAGCCAACAAATCAATTAAATAAATAAAACCACTAGCCAACAATACAAATAATGAATTTAAACCAGTAGCCAATAAAACAATTAATTAATTGAAAACGCTAACCAATCCTGAAATCTTAATATATAAAATCGAATGGTTAGTGAGGTTAGTGCTATTTGCGGTGATTCTGATTGGTCCTCAGCCTCTGGCCAATCAGATTGCTGTGTGTGACGTCACCCAACTGCCACTCTCTTCCCCCTCGGCTCGCGACACACACACACACACACACAAACACACACACACACACACACACACACACACACACACACACACACACACACCTCTCTCTCTCCGGCGCTCATCTCTCCCTCCCCTCATCTCTCCCCTCCTGGATCTCTCCCCCCCCTTCCTCCCTCGTGGCGCCAGTAGAGGTCCGCCGCTCATCTCTCCCTCCCGGCGCTCATCTCTCCCCTTCCTCCGCTCACGTCTCCCTCCCTCCGCTCACCTCTCCCTCCCGGCGCCTCATCTCCATCCCCAGCGGGGAAACAGCCAGCGGACCCCCTTCCTCCCTCGCGGCTCCATCCCCGGCGGGGGAACAGCCAGCGGACCCCCTTCCTCCCTCGCGGCTCCATCCCCAGCGGGGGAACAGCCAGCGGACACCCTTCCTCCCTCGCGGCGCCTCATCTCCATTCCCGGCGGGGGAACAGCCAGCGGACACCCTTCCTCCCTCGCGGCACCTCATCTCCATCCCCGACGGGGGAACAGGCAGCGGACCCCCTTCCTCCCTCGCGGCGCCTAAGATGGCGGCGCGCCCGGAAGGACACCCTTCTTCCCTCGCGGCGCCGAGTGAGAAGATGGCGGCGGCCGGAAGTAGACGTAGGTATCGCTCTAGGTGACGTGTGTGTGTGTGTGTCACTGTGTGTGTGTGTGTGTGACACTGTGTATGTGTCACTGTGTGTGTGTGTGTGTGTGTTACACTGTGTGTGTGTGTGACACTGTGTGTGTGTGAGTTACACTGTGTGTGTGTGTGTGTGACACTGTGAGTGTGTGTCGCCCCCCCCGCCTTTCACGCCCCCCCTGCCTTTCACGCCCCCCCTGCCTTTCACGCCCCCCCTGCCTTTCACGCCCCCCCCGCCTTTCACGCCCCCCCATGCCTTTCACGCCCCCCCCCTGCCTTTCACCCCCCCTGCCTTTCACGCCCCCCCTGCCTTTCACGCCCCCCCTGCCTTTCACGCCCCCCCTGCCTTTCACGCCCCCTCTGCCTTTAACGCCCCCCCCTGCCTTTCATGCCCCCCCCTGCCTTTCACGCACCCCCCTGCCTTTCACGCCTTCCCCCTGCCTTTCAGGCCCCCCCCCTGCCTTTCACGCCCCCCTTGCCTTTCACGCCCCCCCTGCCTTTCACGCCCCCTCCGCCTTTCACGCCCCCGCCTTTCACCCCCCCGCCTTTCACGCCCCCCCCACCTTTCACACCCCCCCTGCCTTTCACGCCCCCCTCAGCCTTTCACGCCCCCCCCTGCCTTTCACGCCCCCCTGCCTTTCACACACCCCCTCACGGCCTCCGGCCGCCCCCCTGCCTTTCACGACCCCCCCCGCCTTTCACGCCCCCCCCCACTGCCTTTCACGCCCCCCCTGCCTTTCACGCCCCCCCCTGCCTTTCACGCCCCCCCTGCCTTTCACGCCCCCCCTGCCTTTCACGCCCCCCCTGCCTTTCACGCCCCCCCCCTCACGGCCTCCGGGCAACGCTGGGTATATCAGCTAGTGTACTATAAACAAGCCATCCAAAATCCAAACAATTGAATACCAACAATAAAAACAAATGGAAAATATACCAATCAATAGTAAACAAGCATTTGCCAAAAAATGCATTGGCGTCACTGTATTTATCTGTACCCTAGGCACAGATTAATACATTATTGGTCAATGGGCAAACAAATACATAAAATAAAAAAATACAATAAAAAAACTGAAATTTTTTTCCCCATACATTCAATATTTTACTTACCTTTAGAAGTCTTCATCCTCCGAATCCCGGCGTATCTGCAAGATCTCATACCGCGACATCATTACCTGCAATCCAACGCCATCCACGTTGAAAACCAGCATCAGGTGAAAAAAATCTTCTTTTTTTTATCTTCTATCACCGTCTTCTATCTTCATCTGTAATTATTTTCTTCTTTTCTTTAATGTTCTTTCTTCATCTGTCAATCCAAATTGCCCCATGTTAAATCCAAATGGATGTTGTCTCGTCGTCTTCTTGAGGTAAAATGAGACGAAACAGGCCTTATGTAAGCCCTGCGATGTTACATTTTAGGGTCAGATTTTACAGCTCCAATCCGATTGGACACTGTATTATGTGCCCGCCTCACTTTTTTTTTTTTTTTTTTAAGGATGTGACATCATCTTCAAGGGAGCTATGTCACATCCTTAAAACCACATGGGTTTATCACATGGTATTACAGCCAATGGTATTGAAGACAATCCCATTGGGTGCTGTACCATGTTATAGGTTACATTAGTTCAAAAGGATGTGACATCACTTTAATAAAAGCAGCTAACCGCTTAGGCAATGAAGGAGTTAAGGCAGACTACCAGATTTATTGGAGGTAGAGGGGGCGAGTAAAGGAGGTAATTGCCCCAGGGTGGGTGGTTAGACCACTCGGGTGGGAAATGGGATGGGGTTAACCTCTTCATTACCTTAGCAATAGTAACTACTATGGTAATGGAAGGGTTAAACCCTCCCACTACCCACCCGAGAGGCCTAACTACTCACCCTGGGGCAACTACCCTGTTCACTCAATCTCTCTACCCTCAATAAACATTACAATACAAAACATCAATAAAATACATTGAATACCTCCCCCCCTCCCCATACAGTATACTGGATAATAGCTAATTTGCCCGTTAAAACATAAAACATAATCAAAATATTAACCAGCCAGCATATAGTAAATTAAAGTTCCTTGGCCTCCTCATCTTCCTCTTCTTCAGTGGGCAACAAAAATAAAATAATAATAACTACTGGCTCCTAACACCTTAATCACCTTAGCAGTTATTAACCACTAAGGTAATTAAGGGGTGAATCCCCCCTCCCGCTACCCACCCAGGAGACCTAACCACCCTCCCCAGGGCACCCACCCCCAT
The DNA here is from genome assembly GCF_040206685.1 of Ascaphus truei. Lineage (NCBI taxonomy): Eukaryota > Metazoa > Chordata > Amphibia > Anura > Ascaphidae > Ascaphus > Ascaphus truei. The sequence goes on along the minus strand of NC_134483.1, from coordinate 357,161,485 downwards.
CTCCTCTACCCATTAATTGTTACAGTGGCACACCCATGCCCTATGGGCATGGTTTGCCACTATGCCAGTCAATATGCCGCCTGCCTTCAAATCCCAAAAATAACCATCAAATTTCAGCCATTTAATTTTAAACAAAAAAATGCCAATAAACCAATTGATTGGCACACTGGCATACACTGGCGACACACTTTATTCGAGCTCGGCTAGTCCCACGAATTCGGGTATACCCGGGTGTATTGAGGTTTGTGACTGTTTTCTGCCCGAGTGCATTGAGTTATTTTCCAGGCAGGGATTGAAGCATTTTATTCCCTCTGGCTGCAATACTGCACAGTATATATATATATATACTGCATTACAATTCAGGAATTTATGCCATCTGGTAGACACGCGAAGCATTGCAGCCTATTAAATCCTAATCATTATCATTTAACAGATCAGCCGCCCGTCAGCCAGGCATGAACCCAGGCTGGGAAGGCAAATGCAATGGGGCTTGTCAGAGGTGAGGAGCGGCGCATTCCAGGTATCTGCCAGGTACATACCGGGTATTTGCTCGAATAAAGTGTGTCGGTGCAGTATCCATGCCATATGGGCAGTGGGAGGGGTTAACCCTTTCAATACCAAAGTGGTTACTACCACTAAGTTAATTAAGGGGTTAACCCCTCCGACTGCCCACCTGAGAGGCCTAACCACCCACCCTGGGGCAATTACCCTTTTCACTCACCCCCTCTGCCCTCAATGAACCTGATAGTCTGCCTAAAACCTTCATTGCATTAGTGGTTAGCCACAAAGGTAATAATGCTGCTTTTATTTTAATATTACAGTATTGAAGCAGGGGGGCTCCAGAGCTGAACCGCATTGAATTCAGGTGCGGGGACCCCCTGCTTCCCATGATTATTTGTAGATTACCTGCCGGGCACTCCGGTGCCCGGGCCTGCCAAGGAACTTCACAAAGGATCCCGATGTCGACTGTACACTGGAACTACCGTCCGGGGTGATCCCACCCGGATGGCTGATGCAGCAACCGCAAAGGCCTGAGCCCAAACCTCTGCACGGACGCGCAGCTTCTGCTGTGTCCTTAACTAGCTCTAGATAGTAAGTGGCAGGGTCCCTAACCTGGGGGCTGTCCCTGACACTACTCACACTACCGGGTGGCTCAGGGCTAGTTGGGGCCTTGGGGGCTGCTGGCCTAGTGCAGGGAGTCACTGACTCCTGCACCTAACCTCCTTCCGTTAGCTTCTCCTGGCTCCAACTAACTAGAGTGCTCCAAGCCCGCGAAATGTATCTCTTTTCTCCTGCAGGGCCACCCTCCAGCCCTATTGGCTCCCTGGCATCACGTGGGGTGCGCAGAGGCTCATGGGACTCGTAGTCCCTGCTTAGAGCCTTCCCTGGTAGGCTAGGGTTTCTCGGGCTCATCCCTGCGCGTGCTGTTTTTGAGCCTCCCGGTACCTCTGTCTCCTGCGCATGCGCAACACAACCCGCAATGGTGGCTTCCTTCACCGCGAGCCGCCGAGACCCTCGCGACGCGACTGCGGCCCTAGCAATGGCCCGCTCGCGTCCCCGGCAACCGGCCGCACCTCCAAGGTAGCGCTCTGCTCGCGCACCTGCCCCCTCACCTCCTCCCGAGTGGCGGCTTTGAGCCTAAGAAGGAGGGGGGTCAGCTCTGAAAAGGGGAACCTGGCTACACAATCATAGTTTGTTCTGTGGCATACCCTTGGGACAATTTTTAAGGCTTCACTGAAATTGTTCCATTATGTCTGATTTTGAAACAATATCTTTGGAGTTGTTTCAAAGATTTAAAGACAGAGGGCATAACCTATGAATCCTTACTGAAGCATATCAAAGTGCTAGATCAAAACTGAGAGAGGACCTGATTGATCCTGATTCCACCAAATATTATAGTGGAGACAACAAAGTTAAACATAGGAGAGATCTCCACAACAGTACAAAATCTAAACAAAACCCTTCATTCTTCCTTACCAAATAGAGCAACCAAGCAAATATAATTAAATCCATTGTTAAAAAATATTGGAATATGTTATCTACAGATCCTTTGTTGAGAAATATGGTCACAATAGATCCCAAATTTGTTTGAAAAAAATCAGAGACTTTGGCAAATACTGTGTCATCAAGTAGTGCATGCCTAAACCAATCAAAACTTCCAACAGGGATTTCTATTCAAATTTGTTTGGCAGCTTGCCATGTGGTAAGTGTAAGATTTTTAGGAATGTACAGAAAACCAAACTTTTTACCAACAAAGAGGAGACGAAACATTTAACTTCTTGTCGTTTATTACCTGTAATACGAACAATGTTGTTTATATGCTCACTTGTGGTTGCAAAAAGGGATACGTAGGTTTGACCACCAGACCGTTTCAGCAGAGAGTGTTGGAACGCATGAGACTTATAACTAATAAAGATCAGACACATCCAGTGACTACGAACCACAAGGAGAACACTGGAGGCTTCAGATCCTCTGCACAGACGGCGTCAATGTGACTGCCCTGGAGGGTAGTTCCTTCAGCCGCTGCAGAACGCGAGGAGAATGCGGGAAGTATTAGATCTTCTACACAGATGGCGTCAGTGTGAGTGCCCTGGAGGAGTTATTCCTACAGCTGTCTGAAGCCAGCTACTTTGGAAAGAGACTATCCTAAATGCTGTATGAAACCCTGCTTGTCCTAAGTAGAATTTATATTTTTATCATTGGATGAGTAACTACAAGTATCATTTATCCCGGTGATCTAGACAAGTGTCTTTTTATTTTTTTTAAAAATCAGTTTTCCAGCTTATCATTAGGTGTTGTCCAGTTGTATTGTCAGCTTGTTAGTTTGTCAGCTTGTGTGTCAGTTTGTTAGTGTTAGTATTGTATATGCCACCAGTTTATAACAGTTATACACTATGATATTTTCTATGTTTATTTTTCATACATTATGAGATCGTCTCCATGGTACATCTGAGGATTCCCAGATCATCAAGACTGGACATTAATTTATGGTCAGGTTCCATAATTTGGTATTTGGACACTCTTTCAGGCGCTGGATTTAATTTGTTATATGTTATTTCGACTAACTTGTATCTGTCAGTTTTTCCAGGCAGCCTGCTTATATGTATAAGTGTTTTGTTACTTATCACAGTGTATTAGTAACACTAATTAGTATTTACAGTATTAGCGCTATTAACACACCCCATTTTTTGCAATAGAACAGGTCAAGCCACATCTGCGGGAGTGAGTTGGGGGGGGGGAGGGGGTGATAGGAACTCTGCCTCATATAGAAAAGAGGCATTTTGAATATTTTCTTTGGATACGTTAATACCAAAGGGTCTCAATACAGAATGGGATCTCAAATATTTTTTTTATAAGAGTTTGATCTCTTTTGTGGTACCCAATCCTATAACCATCCTAATCTATTTGAGGAATTCACCATTGGACTGTTCAAATATAGAAGTCCTATATAGATATATATCTTTGAAATCATTGGCTCAGCAATATGTTATTATCACTACCATTAATATCTTTAATAATTATTTTTCCTTCTATCGAGTGACTCGTTGGCAAAGCGCTGTAGCGCGAAATGTGTCCGAGTATCACATCTTTTTTCCTGATGTCGTCAGATCAATTAAAGGTATTTTTCAACCCATCTAAGGTTCGTGGGCCTCCCTTTGTATTTCACTTGATCTCACAGTGCTCCGCTGTTTTTCCCACTTGGATTTTCTACTAGCAAGTCTTCCCAGCATGATGCACGTGGCTCAACAGGACAGTCTGCAGAGTGTACCAGTCGTGATTAACCATACTCTTTCCTGACCTGGAAGACCATGTGTATTTATTGTGTGTAGCTCTAAGGAGTTTTCCAGGATTATCTGATAGGAGATTGTTTATATACAGACTTCCTTGTCTACATCCCTGGATATTTATACACTCCTTATCTATGAGCTCAGTTATATACACCAACACATTGGCATACACTTTGACTTATATAGTCCTTTCTCTACACAAGTGATTCATCATTTTATGTTACATTTGGAGCTTGAGCACTGACACAAAGAAGTCTGGTTTCTTGTTACCATCACTCTGCTAGATAGTCCACAGCAGGCTGTAATGGCCCATCGGATTAACACATCGGGGGTCCATCCCTTTTAATGTGTAAATCCTACTGAGTTCCACCTGTCTGTAAGAGATGTGCAGTAAGAGAGAGACTGAATCAGTCACTCTACCTGCATGCCTCTAACAGGCAATCGCGGGGCTTTAATTTAATTTTAATAATATATTATTGTAGCAGGGCGTCTCTGGAGCTGAACCGCATTGATTACAGGTCTGGGGACCCCCTGCTTCCCTAGTTACAGGCCCCGTTAAGGGGTGACGGTATCCTAGCGGCCATGTTTATATTCTCCTGCATCTTGGCCCACATGATCGGAAGATTAAACAAAGCGGAGGTATTAAAACTTCGCAAACAAGAAATTTGCAAGAGATTTTAGAGACATTCACTTGGGATGAATTTTGAAACATAACATACAAAAACTACCTAAATTTACTCATCAAGGCGTCTAGTGGCCGTTCCTCTCTCACACCAGATTATTAATCTATCAGATCTTGTACTCTCACAATCGCAAATGAGTCTATTATCAAAAGGTTTATACTTTTCACCCATTTAATTGCTTTGACTGGATGAAAGACACAAATCTCTTTGCCCGCAAATTGCTCTTGCATACATTTTTTATTCCGAAATTAAGACTAGCACTGAAGAATAGTCCACTGAACTAATTAGAAGCACATGAGAATCTCTTTCTCCAGGATGCTATCTCGCTCCTGGAGGACAATGAGAAAGTACCAGGTGAGGCACCTTTCACAAATCTTAATTCACATTCTACATTCACGCCGTCTGCAGATATTTGTACTAATGTTGAAGTATTTGTTGATCTTGTGACGAGAGATTTAGAGCAACTTTCATGCAAGATGCCCTCTACCAATCTCACTAACAGAGAAAGTAGCGTTACGTCGTCTTCAGGAGAATCCAAATATCATCATAAAACCCTCAGATAAGGGAGGAAACATGGTGATCCTGAGACATAATAACTACATTAATGAGAATCTAAGACAATTGGCCAGTTCAAACAGTTACACTAAACTCTCGTCAGATCCTACTTTGGTCTTCAGGCATGACCTAGTCACCATCATACACGAAGGTATACAGACTGAAGAAATATCCCAGCGTGAGCTCAACTTTATTCTTGGATCTAACCCACATTTAGCAACCTTTTACACCCTACCAAAGGTGCACAAGGATAAGATACTTCCTCTGGGCCGTCCAAGACTTCAGGTCAGGGCAATTTGACTGAAAATGCGAGTATATACATTGAAATTTTTTAAGACCTTTTGTTTCTGCATTACCGTCTTACTTACAAGATACAGGTAAACCCCGTTATAACGCGCCTCGTTATACCGCGAAACGGTTATAACGCGGTTTTCCCGTGGCTCCCGTTTTTAAAACACTGCACACACTGCACACACTGCACACACTGCACACACTGCACACACTGCACACACTCCCAGCACTCCCAGCACTCCCAGCACTCACTGCACACACTGCACAAACTGCACACACTCCCAGCACTCACTGCACACACACTGCTCACAGCACACTGCACAACTCACCCTCCCACTTTTTTTTTCTTTTTTAAAGCCATTTAAAGATTTCCTTTTTAAAGGCTGCTCCTCAATCAGCATTCTTGGCACGGTGTCCTCCCTGTGCTGCTCCCGCCCCCTGACTCTTTATCATGAGCTGCACACACTGCTTTCCTCAGCAAGAAGCCGTCCAGCAGCTACAATGCGGCAGCCGTAAAAGTGCAAATGATACAGCGGGGAGGAGCCACTGAGGCATCTGTGCTAGGGCCGTCCTCTGACACAGCACTACTGTGTCCTCATGGAGGGCCCTCAGATGTCCTCAACTTCCACACTAGTTTGCCTCCATGTGTGAGGGCTTTCCCTGTGATTGCTTTATGGCACTGAATGGCTCTATAAATCCTACTCCAATCCCACTGCAACAACTTGGTTTATCTGACTGGTGTCAAATTAGTGTGAGCCAATATCTAAACCTGTTCCATAATCTTCTTCCAGTAATACTGTATATACCAAGAGGAAATATGCGGTGAATACAGTTTTGTTGTACATGCAAAGCAACAAAAATCCACTTCTAAAATTAACTGTGGTATAAAGTAATGCTCAACATACATTGCAGTAGTCAAAGCTTTGAAGCATTTAACCTACCCATCACGTCCTTTAACCCCCCCCCCTCCTCTCCCCAACATACGAAGAGCAGTGCTTCTTCTGTTGCTCATTACTGCTGTTCAGAGGCCGGTGGGTGCTACACAAAATGAACATGAAGTGCAGGAGTCTGTGTGATGGGACTATTATGTTGGAAGGTGCTCGGTCATGAAATGGTGTAGCATATTAACCACAATACTCATTTTTTACTAGGGGCAAAACCTTTACCTCTTACCTCACTGGTCACGAATACGCGGTCTAATCTCTAGTTTGTAAAACCACTGCAGATTGTAACCTCCCCGCTTCCTCCCTCCTTCCCAGGGCTGCATGTGAATGGGGAGCTGATCTCTGCATACCCCCAGGTAATCTTAAAAATGAGTCATAATGTGATTAGGAGGGGGGGGGGTGTCGGGAGGAAGGGGGGGGTGTCGGGAGGAGGGTGGGGGACATGTAGGGCTTCCGGCCACCTCTTCGTTCCTTCCCTCTTCACTCCCTCCCGATCAGGCGCGCGGCGGCCATTTTTTTAAAAAAAATTAACACGCCCCGTTACTAACGCGGTGGTCTCGGGGTGGACCCCGAGGACCGCGCTTAAAAGGGGTTTACCTGTACTAAAGATGCACTGAGGAGGTTACCCTTTTGGTGGGGTTAGATGTGGAGGCATTGTATACCTCAATCCCCCACAAGATGGGACTCCAAGCAGTCTCACTTCCTTTCAACAAAAGGGAATCAATACCATCTGCGCAATAATGTAGTGCTCAAGTTATTGGACTTTGTCCTAACAATCAATTATTTCCTGTTTGAGAATTGTATTCACTATCAAACTCAAGGTACAGCGATGGGCACCATGTGTGCGCCAATATACATGAACCTGTACCTGGGGTGGGGGGAGGAGACCGTCGTGTTTAGCAACTCCATGGCTGACCACACACAGCATGTGGAGCTATGAGTTGCTCTATCGATGACATTTTTGTCCTTTGGAAAGGACCTATGGAGACCCTCCTCACCTTCATTTTGCTTGTCAATACTAACAACTTCAATCTTAAACTTTCCACTGAGGTTAGTCCAGATTCTATTAACCTTCTTGATCTAACCATTTCAAAGAAGCAGTTTGTATTTTGCAAACAATCACCTACCGTAAGAAGACTGCCACTAACAGTATCTTACGGGCACATACCCACCATCCACCACAACTTATCTGGAATATACTGGTAGGTCAGTTTCTCTTGATATGGCGTAACTTTTAATGTTGTGTTGTTTAGAGGTTTGATTTCTTTTAATGCTGTGTTGCTTAGAGGTTTGATTTCTTTTACTGTCGTGTTGTTTAGAGGTCTGATTTATTTTATTGTTCTGGTGTTTTAGGTGCTTGGGGATTTTTTTATTGTTGTATCTTTTTGGTGTTTTATTTTGGTTGCCCATTGATATAGTGGCTAATCATGCCCATATTATATGGACAAGATGTACCACTGTGCTAATCAATGGGTAGAGTGTGGGGGTAGTTGTCCAAGGGTGGGTGGTAAGGCCACCCGGGTGGGTAGTGGAGGAGGGGGTGTTAACCCCTTAATTACTATAGTGGTTACTAATCGCAAAGGTGATTAAGGGGTTAGGGCCATTAGTTTTTTTTTTTTATTGTACTGTTGCTGCCCTCGGAGGACATGGACGCAGAGGACGGTGATGAGGATGGCCTTCGTCCTGGCATGGGTAATTAGAAGTTTTATTTACTTTATGCTGGCTGGATAATGTTTTATTTTGAATGGGCAAATGATCTATTATCCATATCTGGATAATAGTAATTTTGCCTTTTATTTTAGTGTAGTGCTATGGTTTTTGGGGGTACTGGGGGTGCCCATTCATTCTCATTGGGGCTATCTTTGCTCCCATTGAGGGCATAGGTATCTACACTGGCAATGAATGGGTGCATTGTTTAGTATTGTGTTTGTATTTTATTGTAATGTTTATTGTGGGAAGTGAGGAAGGGTGAAGGTGGTATTTGGCTCATGGTGGGTTTTTATGCCTTCCAGGTGGGTAGCGGGAGGGATTAACCTCTTCATTACCTTAGCGGTACTAACCACTAAGGTAATGAAGGGGTTAACTCCTCCCGCAACCTCCCCCCCTGCAAGGCCTAAACACCCACCATGGGAAAAATACCACCTTCTCCCACCCCAGCTACCCACAAAAGCTGGCACTGGTAGTTAACTCCTTCATTTCCTTAGTGGTTAGCCGCTAAGGTAATGAAGCTGCCTATAAATGTATTTTTATTGCATCGGATTAATGCCGGGTGTCTCCGGAGCTGATATTAATTTTTATCCGCTCCGGAGACTCCCGGTTTCAATCCGATGCAGGAAAAATGCATTTTTTTTCTAAGTCCTGCTCTCAGATCCCATCTCACCATCCTTGGGCTGGCGAGATAAATCTTTGATAAACTCACAATTCCAGATTTCTGATAATCTCATCGGAGCTACTGGAATAGCCAAAATGTATCAAATGGGGCTATTTGAAATTGTTCAGCTCCTGTGCGATGTGTTTGGCCAGGAGCCAGAAATCGTGAAAAAATGCCTTCACCACATGATTTAACCAACTCATCTAGGCTTTATGAATAGCTACCAAGCAACATTTTGTAATAGCTGATCAAAATTCTCAATGAGTTGGTTTTCGAAGCAACTAGAATTTACCCCTAATACTTTGTCCTGAGGCTGTGCATTGATGTTTCCTTTCTGCAGCATTACCCTGGGCTTTCAAGGTTGAGTTGGACAGTGGCTGTTCTTGGCCATGCTTTGCAGGCATGGCCACCCAGGGATATTCAGGAGGGAGTTGGACTGTGGGTAGAGGCTGTGCTTGGACATGTCTTGCAGGCATGGTCACTTGTTGAATGAAGGTGCCCATTATTTCAGCAAGTTCTCTTTGCAGAGTATCAAGTTTGTTCAATATCTTGCATCAGCTGTCTGTTATCAGTATTAAGTAATGAACATTAATTGTAGTTGCTTGCTTTTACATCATCCCCATCTGCGTGCGCGTATCAGCCATTTTAGTTTGCAAGACAGGTATTGTAGCAATAATCTGTGATCTCTGAGGTATGATGCTTCTACTGGCTGGTGGATTACATCCACAGCGACACTACTTCGAGCTCACCAAATGCTCACAACCTAGCGGCACCTTTTTAATCTTCACTTTTCCTGTAGAAAAACAGCAATGTCTGTGGATTGTTAGTAGGCCGAAAGGGATCTCCTGAGAAATGCAGTCATCTTACAGTGCTACCTCCCGAAGTGAGTGAGAGACTTTTAAGGGGGCGGGAGGATTGAAAGAGAATGCTGGGGGGGAGGAGAGAGACTGGTGGGGGATTGATTATGAGAGAGGGGCAGGGAGAAAGGGGGAATGACCCTCTAACTCAACAAACCTCATTCCTTCAGGAAAAATGGGATTTGGTTAGGGTGACCAGATGTCCTGTTTTTTTAAGGTCTGTTCCGGCTGCCCAACATTCTTTTAAATGTCCCGTTTTTTTGTGAGTGTCCCGGTTTTGGCCATCAGAGCAGGGGTGCAGCAGAGAGCAATGCTGGCAGAGAAGAGAGCAGGAGGAGGGCGCAGAGCCCCAGCAGTGAGTATGTGTCTGCTGCCAGGGCTCAAGATGGCTTCCCCCACCCATGCTCCACAGCTAAATGTAGGGTGAAGTATGGACAGCACACACCACTCCCCCCTCCCCATGGGGAGAGAGACACAGACACAGCATGGCATGGGGAGAGAGACAGACACATCATGGCATGGGGAGAGAGACACAGCATGGCATGGGAAAGAGTCACAGCATGGCATGGGGAGAGAGACACAGCATGGCATGAGGAGAGAAACAGACGCAGCATGGCATAGGAGGGAGACAGACACAGCATGGCATAGGAGAGAGACACATCATGGCATGGGGAGAGAGACACAGCATGGCATGGAAAGAGAAGCACAGCAGGGCATGGGGAGAGAGACACAGCATGGCATGGGGAGAGAGACACCTTCCCTTGCTCCGATAGGCCCCAGCTTCCCAAACACTTCCCTCCTGTCAGGTCTTTCCTCAGACCACTCCTCCGTTTCTCCCCTTCCTCTGATAGGTCCCAACCCCCTATTTAGTCTCCCCTCACCATTACCTCCTTGCTCTGCATAGCTTCTGTACTTTGGTGCTGTCTGCTGTTGCCTGGCTCCTTTTGTCTTTCAATCCCTGTTCCTGTTCCTGGATATTCTGCTGACCTCCCTGAAAATTGACCTTTGGCTTTGGATTTCGTTTATGCTGCTCTCTGGTACCCTTGTACTTGGCGTTGGACTCTTTACCTTGCAGTCTTCTATATTCCTTGGACACGGCATATGGACAATCTACTTTGCTGCTCTCTCCACTCCACGACCCAGGCTTACGGACACTCAACTACGCTGCTCTCTCCATTCCACGATCATTGGCTTACATACAATGCCTACCACCGCTGGAGTTGGCAAGTACGGTCCTCTTTCTATTGTTGTTACCCGGACCATCTACGCTACTTCCACACTCTGGTCGTGCCCCCGTTTACTGTTAGGTGTGTGGTATTATCCCTTTCCACCTCAGTCCCGGAGTCTCATCTGGCTTGTGGGCAGGCAGAGCGTTACAGGCATGGGGGGAGAGACAGACACAGCATGGGGAGAGTGACACATCATGGCATGTGGAGAGAGACACATACACAGCATGGCATGGGGAGAGAGAAACAGAATGGCATGGGGAGAGAGACACAGACAAAGCATGGCATGGGGAGAGAGAGAGACCCACAGCATGGCATAGGGAGAGAGACACAGCATGGCATGGGGGGAGAGACACAACATGGCATGGGGAGAGAGACACCGCATGGCATGTGGAGAGAGAAGCAGACACAGCATGGCATGTGGAGAGAGAGACAGCATGGCATGGGGAGAGAGACACAGACACAGCACTGCATAGGGAGAGAGACACAGCATTGCATGGGGAGAGAGACACACACAGCATGGCAAGGGGAGAGAGACACAGGCATGGCATGGGAGGAGAGACAGATACAGCATAACATGGGGAGAGGCACAGCATGGCATGGGCAGAGAGGCACAGCATGGCATGGGGAGAGAAAAACTGACACATCATGGCATGGGGAGAGAGAAACAGACAAAGCATGGCATGGGGAGAGAGAAAGAATGTGGGAGAGAGACACAGAATGGGGGAGAGAGAGACACATAGAATGGGGGAGAGAGACATAGAGAATGGGGAGAGAGACAGAGAACGGGAGAGAGACAGAGAACGGGGAGAGAGACAGAGAACGGGGAGAGAGACAGAGAACGGGGAGAGAGACAGAGAACGGGGAGAGAGACAGAGAACGGGGAGAGAGACAGAGAACGGGGGGAGAGACAGTGACCGGGGGGAGAGACAGTGATCGGGGGGAGAGACAGAGACCGTGGGGAGACAGAGACCGAGGAGAGAGACAGAGACTGGGGAGAGAGACAGAGACTGGGGAGAGAGACAGAGACCGGGGAGAGAGACAGAGAACGGGAAGAGAGACAGAGACCGGGGAGAGAGACAGAGAATGTAGTGATGAGGGTAGATTGAGAATGCAGTGGTGGAGGGGGGAAATTAGAATGGAGGGATGGGGGGGAACGAGAATGGAGGAATGGAGGGGATGATAATGCAGGGGGGAGAGAGGATGGGGAGAGAGAGAATGGAGGGGTGGGGGAGAGAGAGAATGGGTGTATGTGAGTGAGTTAAGGGGGGGGCAGAGAGGGGCAGGGAGACATAAAGGAGGGCGCAGTTGTCATTTGTTTTATAAATATAATTTTTTAATGTGTCTCGGGTTTTTACTTTTGTAAATCTGGTCACTCTAGATTTGGTGATATTTGCCCAGAGAGTAAAAATACCTAGTTCCTCTTCTGCATACATACATCAATTTTTGCTAACAGTAATAGTAGGCAATATATACTGTAAATATAATCAATTCTTTATATAATTCATAGAAATGCTCAATTAATTTTGATGCTAAAAACATAGCTTGTAATTTCATTTTTTCCAGTTAATACATTTCAAATAATTGTAAAACATGTAAACATATCACATTTACATATTGAAATTATTTACATACAATTTGAAATAATGTAGACATGAAATATAAATATACTGTAGTATTCAGAAAAATTACATAACACATACCAGGGGCCTTAATTGTAATATACACCTATACTAGGGGTGCCCAACTCCAGTCTTAAGGGCCTCCAACAGGTCAGGTCTTCAGGATATCCCTGCTTCAGTACAGGTGGCTCAGTTAGAATTATTGAGCCACCTGTGCTGAAGCAGGGATATTCTGAAAACCTTACCTGTTGGTGGCTCTTGAGAACTGGAGTTGGCCACCTCTGACCTTTGTGAGAGCTTAAACAAATATTCATTATCAAAAATATAATGTTTATAATGTTTTAAATATTATTTATTATAATTTAAACAAATTATAAATTCACATTTTTTTTGTTATCCACAAGCAGATGGGAATAGAGAAGATACGCACCAGAAACCATGCAAGCTTCAATATCTTCACCAGAAGAAAGCTTCAATGACATATATAATTCATCGTCACCTTCTAATAATGTAAATGCTATCAAATAATATGTATCGGCTATTTTGATATTATAACATCTTGTTGAGTAAAACATTTTTATGAACCAAAACAATTAATTTAATCATGAATAGATACTTTAAAAAGCATTAGAAAAAAATGTAGTGAAGGAAATTAAAACTTAAGGTTCAGATGTTGACAACTTTCTCCAGAACCGCGATAAAAAAAGCAAAATTATTCAGCTCTGGAGAAATTACAAGCCACTGCAAGAATGCAGTGTGGGGAGGGTGGGGGTGGAGCAGGACGTGGAGTGGGGAGGGGTTGGCATGCTTCCAGATTGGACACCCCTTCAGCATTAAACTCCTGAAAAATCCTATGATCACATTCACACGGTTTTTGCTGACAGTGAGGAGATAGCTTGTCTACATCTGTCCTTTAGGTTTCAATATTATGAAACAAAACATTTTAAAACAATTACAAATACTAATTACAATTAGTATACTGTGAACCAGTGCTAGTACTAATAATGTCGAAAAACAATTTGATTAACAGAAATGTTATAGGAAAAAAACATCAACAGGAAAAGGATAATGATTTGCAAAGCTGAAATACTTCATACAACTGTCATAATATATAATCTTCTTCACTGACTGCATTTCATAAACCAAAGTATCTTCAATACAGAAATAATTGGCCTTAATGGAAAAGCCAAACAAACAAATGCTAATATTGTCAGACACAATGATGATATCGACCAAAAATGTTCTAAGAACACATTAAGGAATAAAGAAAACACAAAACACAAAATGAGATTTCTTCAAAGATAGAAGAAATGTCATCAGCAAAATAACATGGTTCTGAAGTTTTCAAACATACTGTACAGCTAGTCAAACGCAGTGCACAAACACCTGTGCATATTTAGAAATTGACTAAATATGTAATATTTGTACTTGAGAATATATCACATGTTGGAAATGGTTTAATTACAGTATATACTATATGTAATTGTATACTTACATGAAATACGTTAGTATGACATGTCTGAACTCTTAACTTCCTCAGCTGGAGTCTTCTGCAAAATCTATATCCACATTTCTAGTCAGAGCTACTGTAGTGCCGACGAATATTCTAAAATCAATCAGGTACATACTGGGAACATGCTGAAACATGCTGGGTACATGCTGCAACATTTCTGCAGACAGACTAAGGGCCCATCGGATTAACAGCGGGGGTCCCGGCAGTCCCATTCAAACTGAATGGGACTGCCAGGGACCCCTGCTGTGTTAATCCGGTGGGCCATTCGTCTCTGCAGAAATGTCACTGAAATGTTTGCAGCATGTATGCAGCATGTACCTGGATCTTGTTGGTTATAGCCCCAGATTTTCCAAGGCAAGTTTAAAGCAAGTGTTAAAATACTCGTCGGCGCACCTGTATATTGTGAAGAATTATTACTGTAGCACCTTTCCCCCCTTCCTATATGAGATTGGGTCGCTAAATGTGTATTCTGTGGTGAAGGTGCATACCTGGCTAGTAAACAGGAGGCAGGAGATCTCCGCAATGGTGTAAGGAGGACATCAGGACAGGCTCACGGTGGTTCTCAGTGACAGCGCCTCCAGTCCAAGAGGATCGTGAGGCTTCCAGGATCAACCTAAGGGACACTTCTTCTTAGTGAACAGTCATAAGCTGGCCATACTGCCATAGATCCCCCTTACAATAGTAGACTAATCCTGAACTTTATTGAACATACACACTGAACAATATAACAGACCCAGCATAGTCTACTACTTACACTGCCCACTTATTACATGGGACTTGCAATGTTATAAGGTCAGGAAATCAGTAGTCCCAGGGGACTGGACTATATTACTATTACTGTAATTATTATCGTTTATTTATAAGGTGCCTATATATTCTACAGTATGTTAGGGTTGGAGGATGAAAACAATAACATATCAAACATTAACATAAAAGGTGGAGACCCAACACAACTTTGGCACTAATGCAACCTTAGTAAGGGTAACGTGTGTACAAGTGATTGTTACAATACCAATTTTGTTCAAATGTCCAGTGTCCTGCAGTCTATAAGACTTGAAGGATTGTCCAAGAAATCCTTCTTGATAATCGTGTGAAGAAAAAAGTCCTCCTTGGTGCTGGAACTCGGATGATGATGTAGATACTCTCCCGTGGATATGGAAAGAAAACAGTAAAATATTGCTTCAATACCTTATTATGACAATATGTGTTTTGTTATCACCTCATTGTGCACCCTTTAAAGTGCTAATTGTTTTGTCAGTATATGACACCCACGTGCTTTTTGAGGATGTGTTCTTTACAGGGTATCGATTTGGATCTAGTTTCCTGTAACATTAATTGATAGTTTAGATCTTGAAGTAGTAGGGACTTTACCACAATTCATAAATCACTTAAGTCTCGCCCCCTTGACTTGGGGTGATGTTACAGTACAGCAGTAATATTTGCCTCATGGGTCATATGCAAAGAAGGAAAAAGATTGTCATAGAACAATAACGTATAAAACATTTACTAAAAAAACATATAACAAAGACAGTTAAAATTGCTCTCACAAATTTCAACATAAAAATGTGAAGTGAGAACTTTATGGCTGTCACCTGCCTTTATCCTTCAGTTAGTGTGGATTCAGGAATCAGCTGATATGGAGCCTTTATGTATCCTCCGGTCTGCCTGGGGTTTCCTTCTCACAGTGTCCCGCATGTGTGTAATGCCCCTGTCTGCTTCTGCGTCCGCTTGTGCTAACGTAAGCGAGCAGTCACGTGGTCACGCTTGTCCACCTGGAATTGCATCCTCCGACACTCCCCCACAGCAGTCCTACTTCATCGGGCTCTCTCCTCGCATACTCCTCACTCACCGGTATGTTACGCAGTCTGGTACACTTAGTGCCTCAATGCCTCAGTGTCTCTGATTGGCTCACACTTAATTATGTGGAGACATTTACAAAAATGGTAATATAAGGTCTGGAGATTTTCCGTAGATGTGCTGGCAGCAGGACTAATTTAGCAGGTTAATGCAGCCTTCTGATGACTCACAGCCACCTGTCTTTAGTCAGCTCTGACTTTTTTCTTTGCACGATTAACATACATTGTTACATAAGTATAGCAGGGTCATCCCTGACTACTATTTTCCCCTTCTCCTGGCAGTAAGACCAGGTACAGAAGGCCTGCCAGTAGTCATCATGGGGTTTCCCCCCTTCACTGGTTCTGCCGCTGAGTCTCAGAGGAGGGGGTGAAAGCAGGTCTGAGATTGCCAATCTAGGACAGGAAAAGACCCTCCAAAGATGCACTCTATGATAATTGTGTACTGATTTATGACTTATTCAGCCAGCTTGTGTTCTCTCTAATGTAGGGTCCGTATTAAAATCACAAAATAATAAAATTTTCTTACATCAAAAAATAGTGTGTCATTGTGAAAAATATATTATAAAATCTTAAAATCCCCGTAACGGAGCAGTAGAAATTCTTTTTAGTATAGAGATATTTTAACCATATAGGTTTTTAGCTCAATTTCTGAATGCCAGACTCCTCACCACCTGAAGAAGCGAGTTGATCTCGTGAAACGTGCGTCGTGACGTAATCGGAGAGCGACACCAATACCCGTAAACACGGCTTGTATCATGAAGCTTTGAATACTCTGACCCGCCGAGGCAGACTTGCTTAACTGTTTTTTAAATAGCGTTCCCGTATAACATGCACTTAATAGATACTTAGATTCAGACACATAGCTAAATGCTTTGCAAGTGTCTTGCATAGAATCTGACAATATAGCTTTTTTATAGGTGAACCAGTAACATCGTTATAGCCTATTATGGTATTTTCTTGAGATACTGGATTTGAGATGTCATTTACTGTGTGTATTCACCATTTGCTTTCACTAAGACCACTGTGATGAAGTGCATGTATAAACTATTAAGAGATCAAGAGAAAATAAGTGATAAATACATTGCATAAACAGCCACGTTTTTTTCTGACCCGCCGAGGCAGAATAACATTTTTTTACTGTGGAGTTACAATATAATTGTGTATGTCTATACTGTGATATAATGCTCTCTTAAACTAAGAGCCACAGATGAATATATTTATGAAGATAAACAATGTTATATCACTTATAGGCAAGAATTTTCATATGGGAGACGCTATTTATTGTCAAAAGGCTTATATGCATTAGATTTACTATCCTGACCTATTGTAGCAGAATCTTTGCATAATTTGCCGAGACACTGGGTACTTTATATGTCTATTACCACCATATATTCAGACACATAAGTGAGACAATAATTTATGTGCTAATATACTTTGGGCCTCATGCAGAGAGCAGCGCTATGCAGAATTGGAGAGGGGGAAAAATTTTACCTTTTTTGGAGAGTTTTTATGTCCATATGCAGAAAGGGCAGAAAACTGCCTTTCTGCATATGGAGAGTTTCAACCAGCGCTATTAGCGCTGTTGAAACTACTGGGGAAAAAAAATCGCGTTTTTTTTTTTTCCCCTCTCCACCGGCCGCGGAGCGCCAGCTGCTTGGTGGAGAGGGAAAATGTTGAAAATCGCGCCATTTTTTTGCCGCGAACAGCCACTAGATGGCGATCGCGGCTCTCTGCATACGGCAGAGAAAAAAACTGGAGAGAATTTAAACTCTCCAGGCGCGCGGCGAATTTGAAGGGGAAAAAAAAAAAATGGCGCTTTTTTTTAAACTTACCGATTTCTGCCTTTCTGAAGGCAGAATCCGCCAATTAATGCCGCTTTCACTTTTTGCGCTGCTCTCTGCATGAGGCCCTTTGTCTGTGAAAACAGTCTATTTGTGACAAAATTGAATATCTACGGTACAACTTTCTGGATTAATAACTATAGACAAGGAGCTATATACCCAGAATCACAAACAGTTAACAAGCTACACTGGCGACACACTTTATTCGAGCTCGGCTAGTCCCACAAATTCGGGTATACCCGGGTGTATTGAGGTTTGTGACTGTCTTCTGCCCGAGTGCATTGAGGTATTTACCAGGCAGGGATTGAAGCATTTTATTCCCGCTGGCTGCAATACTGCACAGTATATATATATATACTGCATTACAATTCATGAATTTATGCCATCTGGTAGACACGCGAAGCATTGCAGCCTATTAAATCCTAATCATTATCATTTAACAGATCAGCCGCCCGTCAGCCAGGCATGAACCCAGGCTGGGAAGGCAAACGCAACGGGGCTTGTCAGAGGTGAGGAGCGGCGCATTCCAGGTATCTGCCAGGTACATACTGGGTATTTGCTCGAATAAAGTGTGTCGGTGCAGTATATACCTTTCTGATAAATACAATTGGATGTAATACCTTTTTATATGTTGCAGTAGAAATTGAGCTAAAAACCTATATGGTTAAAATATCTCTATACTAAAGAGAATTTCTACTGCTCCGTTACGGGGATTTTAAGATTTTTATAATATATTTTTTCACAATGTCGCACAATTTTTTGATGTAATAAAATGTTATTATTTTGTGATTTCAATACGGACCCTACTCTAGAGAGAACACAAGCTGGCTGAATAAGTCATATATCAATACACTATTATCATAGAGTGCATCTTTGGAGGGTCTTTTCTTGATCCCTTAGATCAATTTGTTAAGATATGCTATTTACCTCTATTGCACCATGATTATAAATTACAATATACATTAATAGGAGAGCAGAATAGAAAATAATTTTTGTTCCAATATGGGACATACCTGGTGTCCTATCCTGGCTGTACTTAAAGGCAGACACTGTCCAAATTAAGTAGTGCCTTCCCCCACTTGAGGAAGGCAGGTCACACATTGGAAAGGCTGCTTATTGAGCCTACTCTATTCCTCTTACCCTTGCGGGAGAGGAATGTGGACCATAACTCTGCCTCCGCTCGGGAGGTGGGGAAGAGCTAGGATGGCTGAGGGTGCCGTTGGCTTGTAGTGGCAGTCCAGGGACCTTCATCCAGTGAATACTGACCGATTGTATCCAGCAAAAGACTGCTGTGTAACTGTTACTGCAGAGTGTAGTAATAAACCCGTTCCTGTTGGTAATATACCTCCTGCCTGGTGCGTGACCTTACTGGGGGGAAAGGTAATAAGTTATACCGTGGGAGATCACCTCCAGTTCCTGGAGCGCTGCACTGCTAAGTAGATATGTGGGGTATGAACCCCAGAAGCCTGTTCCTTTGTCCCCACCACCATCGGCGGACGACTCAGCCCTCCTGTTGCCAGCAGGTATATGCACCATATGCCCTGTGATTGGGTGGGGGAAACACGTTACATACTGTAGGTAAGGAGGACACTGCCCAGAGGAGTTTATAATCTGTAAGGAAGGGTTATGGAAAAATAAGGTATAGGGGGATAACAAGGTTGGTGTATTTTGGTTAGCTGCTTGCTATTTGAAGGGGTTGGAATTTGAGAAGATTAGGGATTGTACAGAGATAAAGTTGTGAGCGCAGGATAATATGTGATGATACAAAAAATCACTATTATTATCTTTTGTACTCTTATAATTCCTGCAAATGTTCTAAATAAACAGTTTCACAAAAAAGTAAGTTCTCCCTAGAGCTTATTGCAGTCTAATAGTTACCATGTCAACCCCAGAAGCTAGAGATTAAAATCGTGTTTTATACACAAACTTTAGAAAATCTTTTTTTTAAAAGAAGAGCAGAACAGGTTCAGTTGGCAAGGTACTAACATTATAAGAGTTAAACTTTGAGTTAAACAAAGGCTTTTTGGGTGTATAACTGCATACTGTATAGTTTATCATGTAGAGCAAAGATCAAATTTTGACTTGTATGTATAACACACCTGGCAAACCTCCTAGCCCTTGAAACAATTCCTTGATACCCACAATTAGTGTTTCATAACTACAGTGCAATATTGTATTGAGAGTATTTATTGTACTTTACCAAATTGAGTTTTTCACAGGAAGCTGGGCCTAAAAATGTAACATCACTAGGCACCAAAATAAATGGAAGCATCACTTGTATAGCTGTACCAAAATAGCCAGGTCCAAGTTCTGGCATTTTTTTCAGTCTCTTATTCTTGTTTCAAACAGAATGTTAAAGCTGCAGTTCAGTCCTTTTTTTTTTAATTTATTTTTTTAATTCAATAGTTTCATGTGTGTAATCTCTAATTACCTAAAGAACTGTAATGCTGCCAGTCAATTTGTTCTCAAGGTATTGATCGGCGAAATTTGGCAAAATCTTTAGATATGGGATATGTTTTGCCTCTGCTTCTGTCACTCAGTGGAAGCTCATGAATATTCATGAGCACTCCTGCACTGACATGTGCAAGAGGGAGGGCAGGGCTGACAAAGGGTGTGCCAGGGCTTGTGACAGGACATGAAGGGACAGTGCCTTAGTAAATGGTTGTTAAAATAGAATACTAGAAAATTGGTCTTTCAAAGTTTTTTCTTTAAAACAGAAAATGCTAAAAGTATTTTTTCTTACTACAGAACTGATTTATTAAAAAAAACCACACATGCAGGATATTGACTGAACTGCAGCTTTAACTTAGCTCCAGTGGGCAGTTTCAAAGGAATGAGTGTTTGATTCAGTATCATTGACAGTATCCAATCCCCCTCATCATATGTACAAGCTCTGCATATCTTGAGAATTGTAACCTGTTTCAATAAATAATCTCTCTCTTCACATTTTATACCACAAATGATTAGATCTTGGTCATCTTGGCAAAAGCACAGGTCGTATTTTGTTTCAGTAATTCAGTGGCATGTTACTTTATGATGTTATCCTTTCTTGTATACTGTACATGTAGAGCATTTGTCTTTCTCAAAAGTCTCATTCCTTTTTTGGATACAGTATTCCTTCAATTCAATTTGCATCTCTCATAACTTGATACATGCACCTTATTCAAGTTTAAAGTTATTGTAAATATCTAATGCTTCCTTCCCCACAACATGTAACAATGTGGACGATTTAACTTTATCATATCTTTCCCCTGCATAAAATACACAACAAATATATGTCTGAACCTCTCCAGTTCTCTGCAACATTGCCATATAACTGCAGAATTGATGGAGGCTGTAATACATCCATTTTAATTACAACAGCTCTTGTGTCTATGTTGCCCTCTGCTGCACTGTATCCTGCAACACTGAAAACAACAGGAAAGTAACTTCTCCTCCTACTCATTTAGCACTTCTGACACATTGAATGATTTATGGGGGGTTTATAAAGCAGTAAAGCATTGGAATTAAAGAGACACATTTGAACTACAAGCAAAAGCCATCTTGTAGAGCAACATCACTTGACAACTTTACCTGTATCTCCATGGTAAAGAAACAATTGTAGCAGATACATACAGATGCATCGGTCGTTATTCGAACATTTCACGGGTTCTACTCCTGGGATTACCTAGGTCGTGCTGCGGGATTTCCTCAAACTTTACCGCACTAAGACGCGTGTTTACTAGTGTTTTTATCGAGTGTAGAAAATGGCATTTTAGTGTTGTCTACTATACCGTCGAGAAACTCATGTGGGCGATCGCGATTTGTTGTCTTAAAAATCTAATTGCAATTCATCCTGTCTTTTATTGCCATACAGTACAATACAGTACTTCAAGTGTCTGTAATTGGAATTTGAAGATTAACTTTACAAGTTCATACTGTATACTCTACATGGGAAAGAAGTCATTTCTGAGGCTCCTTAGCCATACACAATTCCTCTAACTGTAGAAGTATAAAAATAAGAGCACACAGAATAAAAAGTATTTTTTAATGAATTAAATGTTGGATTTGTACAGGATAATAAAGGAAAAGGAATAATACTAAAATCCAAAGGCACTTTTGCTTCTTCTTCCGAATGTAAAATGTAAAATATTTATTCCGCGCATGTGTGTATGTCTAATTGGAACTTGTTCAAACACATATGTGTGTCAACACATTTCTGCGCATGCGTGAATGGCTAATTGGAACCTGATTGAAACGCATATGCGTACCATGACTGTAGTACAGTTCTGCTTTTAGTGTACTGTATATACTGTAACTAGTATAAACAATGTTTATTTTCTGGATTTTTATCATATAGTGTAGATACTGTATTGTAATTTTATTTAAGCACTAAAAGCAATTTAATTTCATTACTATACAGTAAGATACAGCACAGTGCATTTCCTCATGGAGTCGCTACAGTAAATACTGTATCTGCTAGACATTAGTACAGTATTGCTGTTAGTGTATCTAGATAGTAAAAAAACACTTTTTTTTTCGAAATGTATAAATTATTTTGTACGTACAGTACTGTACAGTACTGTATTCTGAACAGTTCATCAATGACACATTTGTATATATTGAAATGCCCAAAGAACTTTAGGTATAGTACTACTGTAAGTGTATAGAAAGTAAAAACATGAACACACCAAAAGTATATTTAAAGAATTAACAATTTTATTTGTACAGGATGAAAAAAGGAAAAAGGAATAATACCTCTTGAATAATACCTTGAATAAAACCTCTTCTTCAAAATGTACAGGGAGTATTATGCCTTTGAGGTGTTCTAGTCTCCTTCATACACTTGATTTTATTGGTCTTACAATCTCTATGATTTCTCCTGTGGGTGATGCCACCTGACTGAAGTACACGTGTAATGTATAGTGTGCATCCCTTAAGCACCCCTCTAGTACGTAACAAATTCATTTTCAAGCTGACCGGAGGCCTCCCTCTGTGCTCAATTTGCACTCACAAAGCTTCATATAACAAGCGCATTTGGACCACAGGCTGGGTTGGAAATAAGAGACACTGCAGCATTTTCCAGCAGGTAGTGTGGTTGGGGTCACCAGTAGAGGTCGGAGGCAGGTGAAAGGTAGCGTGGTCAGGGTCACAAGCAGACGTAGGAGGCAGGCGGCAGGTAACAGGATCAGGGTCACAAGTAGGGTTTAGCAACAGGAAGGCAGGAGCAGAACAGGGGAGCAGGAACTGAGACTAGAGAGCAGGGACTTAGACTAGAGTACAGGGAACAGACAGGAATAAGTCAGATTACCAGCAAGGGTCTTTAATAATGTACAGGACTCCAACATGGAACAGAAACAGAAGCAGGGGCAGAAGCATGGGCATGGGCATAAGGAGTGTGACACAAAAAAAAGTAAAGGGAGGAACAGGAAACAGGAACTATAACGGCAGAGGACAGGAGCAACAAGAGGAGACAGACAGAGGAACCGCAGAGCAGACAGAAACCAGCACCACACCTGGTGGACAGAGAAAGGAACTATGGCTGGGAGCAGGATGTCTAGGAGACCATGACAGTGGGATAGGAAGAAGGAATTCAATAAGAATGGAGGTGGAATTGAGTTAGACATAGATAAGGGGGAAAGCGAGAGAGTAGTTGGGCGAGTTAGCAAGTAAAATGGCATAACTTTTGAGAGTTACAGAAGAGGAGGGAGAGTGAGAGAGTTAGTGAAGGGGGGGAGAGTGAGATTTATAGAGGAAGGGGGAGTAAGAGAGTTAGAGAGTAAGATGGAATAGAGTGAGAGAGAGAGAGGAGGGGGAGAGTGAGAGACTTAGAAAGGAGGAGAGAGTTAAATAGAAGGGTGGGAGAGTTATAGAGAATGTTGGGAGAGTCAGAGAGAATAGTGGTCGAGTGAAAGAGAAGGGTGAGAGAGTTAGAGAGAAGGGCGAGTAAGTTAGGGAGAAGGGTGGGAGGGTTACAGAGAAGGGTGAGAGAGTTAGAGAGGGGAGGGAAGAGAGTGCCATAAAGTTTTTTGTGCAGGGGGCCCAAAAATTGTAGTTATGCCACTGTTTGGAAGAATGCTTCCCTGCAAATGTCAATCATTATACACGCTTGATCGTAGCTGCAAGATTGTGAGTGTGATACAATAAACCCATTCTTTGCATTTTTCAAATTGCTGTTGCTGTATTGCCCTATGGTTTTATTTTTATTTCATATCACATATGAGGAATTTGTTTGTGCTCTGATGTCTATTTATTTCTAAAAATGTTTTACCAGGAAATAATACAGTACATTGAGAGTTACTTCTCGTTTTAAGGTAGCAGAGTTACCGGCACACACAGGCTAGTAATCATAGGACATACTTGAAAACGAGAGGTAACTCTCAATGTATTACTTTCTGGTAATTTGTTTTATAAATAAATAAATAAATAATTAGTCTCCAATAGTCCATGATCAAACCCTAATAGAAGCCAGAGGGAAAACAAATCATGATCAGTATGTGAAGGATAGGTAGAGTATTTTCTTTATACTGTAACTCTTATTTAACTGTTATTCTTTTACTTAACCCAGCCCCAACAATCTGTACTTTGGTACTGTAATACTGTTTTATTCCCTGCTGTTTGTGTGTGCAAATATATACATATGTCTACCTCTAGACATTCTTTTGAATGCTTTGGATACCATGTGTATGATTAAAAATAATGATGGAGATAAAATATTAAATCAAATACGATTTAAAAAAAAAACATTTGAATGGCCACTACTAATTTACTTATAAACTTTATATTCAGTAACAGGAAATATTTGCTTATTGCTTACTAAAGCACATTTAATCAATCAGCAATAAGACTATTATTATGGATTGACAAAAAAAATGAATGCAATGTAAGTAAATGCCAGGCAGTTTGCCAGCACACCATGCTTTAGTTATTTGACCTTACAACAATATAGATTGAGGTACTTGTTCTAAAAACTATATATATACATAGTAAACAAAGGCAATTGTTAGCACATGAAATAAAACTGAGAAACGTGGCAGCAGCTCACAAATAGCAAGAAAACATGTCACAGAAGTGAAAATAACACATGGTACATACAATAAATATTGCAGCAACATGCTTGACGGTGTAGTGAGACCAATGATAAACTTCCTTTAACCCTTTGGGTGGCTTTTGACTTATTTACTACATTATGGGGTCTGACACTCAGGTGGCCAATGCCATTGTAGCTACTGTACGTTACATAGTTACATAGTTACATAGTAGATGAGGTTGAAAAAAGACGTAGGTCCATCAAGTTCAACCTATGCTAAATTTAGACAACAGATACTTTATCCTAAAGCTTTACTTACTTATTGATCCAGAGGAAGGCAAACAAAAAACCCCATTAAGGGGAAAAATTCATTCCTTCCTGACGCCAAGAATTGGCAATCAGATTAATCCCTGGATCAAGATCCTTCCCATGTATACTTATTTGGTATATCCCTGTATACCTTTCCCATCTAAAAAGATGTCCAACCTTTTTTTGAACAAATCTATTGTATCTGCCATCACAGTCTCCATGGGTAATGAATTCCACATATTAACTGCCCTTACTGTAAAGAACCCTTTCCTTTGTTGCTGGTGAAATTTCCTTTCCTCCAAACTCAAGGGATGGCCCCGAGTCCTTTATACTGCCCGTGGGATGAATAGTTCTTTTGAAAGCTCCTTGTATTGTCCCTGAATATATTTGTATATAGTTATCATATCCCCTCTTAGACGCCTCTTTTCTAATGTAAATAAATCTAATTTAGCTAGCCTCTCCTCATAAGTTAGAATGTCCATCCCCTTAATTAATTTGGTGGCTCTTCTCTGCACTCTCTCTAGTTCCATAATGTCTTTTCTTAGGATTGGTGCCCAAAATTGTACTCCATATTCAAGGTGTGGTCTTACTAATGCTTTGTAAAGGGGCAACATTCTGTTTACTTCCCTTCCATCCATTGCCCGTTTGATGCAAGATAAGATCTTGTTTGCCTTTGCAGATACTGCATGACATTGGGCACTATTGCTAAGCCTGCTGTCTACAAGCACTCCTAAATCCTTCTCCATCAAGGATTCCCCCAATATATTTCCATTTAATTTGTAAGTCGCCTTTTTATTCTTGCATCCCAAATGCATAACCTTACATTTATCTGTATTAAACCTCATCTGCCATTTACCTGCCCACGTTTCCAGTCTCTCCAAGTCCTTCTGAGGAGAAATTACATCCTGCTCTGATTCTATTACCTTACATAATTTAGTATCATCAGCAAAGATGGAGACTTTGCTCTCCATCCCAACCTGAAGGTCATTAATAAACAAGTTAAAAAGCAGGGGTCCCAGTACCGATCTCTGAGGTACTTCCCTCACGATCTTAGCCCAACCTGAAAAAGTTCCATTTATGACAACTCTCTGTTGTCTGTCCTTTAACCAGATTTCAATCCAGGTGCATATATTATTACTGGTTCCAATTTTCTTTATTTTGTACACCAACCTCTTGTGTGAAACCGTATCAAAAGCCTTTGCAAAATCTAAGTAGACCACATCAACTGCATTACCCTGGTCTAAATTCCTACTTACCTCCTCAAAGAAACAAATAAGGTTAGTTTGGCAAGATCTATCCTTCATAAATCCATTTATGACTATTACTAATAATTTTGTTTTCCATTAGGTATTCCTGAATATTATCCCATATTAAACCTTCAAGTAGTTTCCCTACTATTGAAGTCAGGCTTACAGGTCTGTAATTTCCCGCTTGTGATCTAGCTCCCTTTTTAAATATAGGCACCACATCTGCTTTACGCCAATCTTGTGGTACTGAGCCTGTGGAAATGGAGTCCTTGAATATTAAATATTATTGTTTTGCTATTACTGAGCTTAACTCCTTGAGAAATTTTGGATGTATGCCATCGGGGCCAGGTGCCTTATTTACTTTAATTTTTGAAGTCGCTTATGAACTTCTTCCTCAGTTAACCAATTGTTCATAAATATGGAGGTTGTGGCTTCCTCCTGCGGCACTACTATTGAACTTGATTCTTCCCTAGTTAACACAGAGGCAAAGAATTTGTTTAATACCTCAGCTTTTTCCTTATCTCCAATAATCTGCCTACCCATCTCACACTGAAAGGGTCCTATATTTTCTTTTCTCATTTTTTTGTTATTAAGGTACTTAAAGAACTTTTTAGGGTTGACCTTACTTTCTATTGCAATCCTTTTTCCATTATCCATTTTAGCTAATTTGATTGCCCTTTTGCAATTTTTGTTACATTCCTTATAATTCTGATACGATGTCTCCGTCCCTTCTGACTTAAAGAATCTAAACGCTTTCCACTTCTTGTCCATTACCTCCCCTACCTGTTTATTTAGCCACATTGGTTTTGACTTATTTCTTCTATACTTATTACCCAAGGGTATACACTGATAATAGATCCAAGGGAAGAAAAGGTGGTGGAGCACTGACTGTGAAAATAAAGGGCTGGAGGCTGGTAGAAATAAAAATGCTTTATTCTAAGGCATAAGTAGACATGGCTACAAAAACGGGTCCTCTAACGCGTTTCACGCCGTCGTGGCGCTTTGTCAAAGAGTGACCTGTGTTCTAAAACAATGCTCTATATATGGAGATTTGAATGAGGAAGTGAATTCGCGCCAAAACTCGCTACCCGATCACGTGATAAAATCACGTAAATATAGAAGCCCAAAGGGGGAAAAAGGCTCACTGAGCAAACCAGGAAATACAGGAAGCAAAAATCTATAACTAAGTGACGACTTCATAGAGAAATGCAATAGTAACAAAATAATACAATTAAAAAGTATATATGAGCCTTTTTTTCCCCTGTGGGCTTCCGTATTTACTACCCGATCGGCCATCTTGGAATCGGGTGAGTCACTCGGTGGTGAAATTGTCTCCTGACAAAGCAGGCACTCAGTAAGTTCACCTGTTTATTGTTTTGTGTGTTGTCTCCTCTTGTATGGATCATTTTGATTGGGTATGTTTTCACTCTGAGGCACCCGTAGTTTACTACCCGATCACGTGATCGGGTGGAGAGTTTTGGCGCGAATTCACTTCCTCATTCAAATCTCCATATATAGAGCATTGTTTTAGAACACAGATCACTCTTTGACAAAGCGCCACGATAGCGTGAAACGCGTTAGAGGACCCGTTTTTGTAGCCATGTCTACTTATGCCTTAGAATAAAGCATTTTTAATTTTATTTCTACCAGCCTCCAGCCCTTTATTTTCACAGGCAGTGATCCACCACCTTTTTTTTCACTTGGATCTACTATAACCGGACGGAGGCACGCCATGTTTACCAGGATGTTTCACAAATCGTGAGTGATCTTTAATCCAATGTACATGCAGTCTTTGCAGTGAGGCTATTCTATTTGCTCTAGCCTAGGGATATAGATACATTGCTCCCATTAGTGAGTGTGGGGTGGGTTCTCTTCATTGAGAATTCATTACACACATTCACTGTGGGGGCTTTTTATCCTGATATTGGAGTCCCATATCATGGCTACATTGTGAGCTTTGTGCACGCACTACAGGCATACCCCGCATTAACGTACGCAATGGGACCGGAGCATGTATGTAAAGTGAAAATGTACTTAAAGTGAAGCACTACCTTTTTCCCCACTTATCGATGCATGTACTGTACTGCAATCATCATATACGTACATAACTGATGTAAATAATGCGTTTGTAACAGGTTCTATAGTCTCCCAGCTTCGGTACAGGTAGGGAGCTGGTATTGCTGTTAAGGACGTGCTGACAGGCGCATGCGCTAGCTGCCGTTTGCCTATTGAGCGATATGTACTTACTCGCGAGTGTACTTAAAATGAGTGTCCTTAAACCGGGGTATGCCTGTATTTAATAGAGGATATACTACCTCCTGGACTTTAAGATATATTGCTACTGTTATGGATATTGGAAGCACCTACTGGGGATTAATTTCCCATCTTTACCATAAACACTGATAAGTGTGCTTTTCTAACAATGTTTTAAAGACTGCCCATTTATCTTCTACATTTTTCCCTGCAAAAACATAATCCCATTGTATTACTACTAGATTAGACCTCAGTTTATTAAAATCTGCCTTTCTAAAGTTTAAAGTCTTTGTTGAACCCAAGTAATCTGTTTTTTGATAATTTATTTCAAATGAGACCATGTTATGATCACTGTAACCCAAATGTTCCAGGACTTGAATATTTGTTATCACTTCTACATTGTTTGATATGACCAAATCCAGAACTGCCCCTCTCCTGGTTGGTTCCTCAATAATTTGGGTCATATAATTGTCTTTAAGCACCCCCAAAAACCTGTTTCCTTTTGTTGTAACGCTAATCTCATTTCCCCAGTCTATGTCTGGATAATTAAAATCCCCCATTATGCAAACATGACCCAGTTTTTATGCCATCTCCATTTGCAAATGTATTTTAGCTTCCTCAATCTCACAGATATTTGGTGGTTTATAGCATATTCCCACAAACATTTTCTTTATACTTTTATCTCCACTGCTAAATACTATCCACAAAGTCTCTACATTTTCATCATTCCCTTCATAGACATCATCCCTTATAATAGGTTTTAGATCCGGTTTAACATATAAACATACTCCACCTCCCCTTCTATTTGTTCGATCCTTCCGAAAAAGAGAATAACCCTCTAAATTAACTGTCCAGTCATGAGTTTCATCCCACCATGTTTCAGTAATGCCTATAATATCATACTGCTCCCTTGCAGCTATTAATTGAAGCTCTCCCATTTTATCTCCCATTTTATCTATCAGGCTTCTTGCAATTAAGTTTTTGTCAGCCTGTACTGTTATCTTATCTGCTCATTCCTTTCTGCTCCCACTTGGTTTAGTCTTTAGAAGTTTTCTAGTATTACTGCACCGACACACTTTATTCGAGTAAATACCCGGTATGTACCTGGCAGATACCTGGAATGCGCCACTCCTAACCTCTGACAAGCCCCGTTGCATTTGCCTTCCCAGCCTGGGTTCATACCTGGCTGATGGGCGGCTGATCTGTTAAATGATAATGATTAGGATTTAATAGGCTGCAATGCTTCGCGTGTCTACCAGATGGCATAAATTCATGAATTGTAATGCAGTTTATATATATATACTGTGCAGTATTGCAGCCAGCGGGAATAAAATGCTTCAATCCCTGCTTGGAAAATAACTCAATGTACTCGGGCAGAAAACAGTCACAAACCTCAATACACCCGGGTATACCCGAATTCGTGGGACTAGCCAAGCTCGAATAAAGTGTGTCGCCAGTGTATCTGTATTTACTATGGGTGTCTCACTGCTTGTCAAACTTGCACTTGCCCCCATTCTACCTCCATACTACCTTGTATCCTCATCTATTCCATTTAGTTCATTATCTTTTTCATTCCACTCCCCCCTCCATCCTAGTTTAAAATCTCCTCCAACATTTTTAGCATTCTCCCCCCTAGCACAGAAGATCCCTCTTCATTGAGGTGCAATCCGTCCCTAGAATATAGATGGCACCTCAACGAAAAAGGAGTCCCAGTGCTCTAAAAACCCACACCCGACCTTCCTGCACACCCGACCTTCCTGCACCACTTTCTTAGCCATGTATTAACCTTCCTGATCTCTGACTGTCTCCCTGCGGTAGCGCATTGCACTGGTAGTATTTCAGAAAATACTACCTTTGAGGTCCTTGCCTTAAGCTTTTGGCCTAGATCCCTGTAATCATTTTTTAGGACCCTCCATCTTTCTCTAACTTTGTCATTGGTGCCAACGTGTACCAAGACCGCCGGGTCAATCCCAGCCCCCCCCCCCAACAATCTGTCTACC
Source organism: Ascaphus truei (assembly GCF_040206685.1). Lineage (NCBI taxonomy): Eukaryota > Metazoa > Chordata > Amphibia > Anura > Ascaphidae > Ascaphus > Ascaphus truei. Next base: position 357,131,120 of record NC_134483.1, on the reverse strand, counting down.
TGATCCGCAATGTGCCTAACCCGAGCACCCGGGAGACAACAAATTGTTCGGTTCATGCGGTCCCGGCAACAGATTGCCCTATCTAACTTCCTCATAATGGAGTCCCCTACCACCACAATATTTCTTTGTATCTGAGCATCCTGAGTCCCCACTGTGCTGGAGGAACTATTCCCCTGGCTGCTGGAGGAATTAGTCTCTCCAGACTTGCCATTTCTGCCCCAACATTCCCAATATCTTCACTCAACACGGCAAATCGATTGGGATGTGTCAGCTCAGAAACGACCAGCCTCTCCCTATACCCCTGCTTCCCCTTCTTACGGTTACCCAGCTACCTACCTGCACCTCACTAATAACGCCACCATCTGCGCCACTAGTGGAAGCAAGGGCCTGCTCAGTGAGCTCTAATTCCCTTTCAAGATTGCCAATATCCCTCAATATTGCAAGTTGCCTCTTCAGATCAGCAATCTCTGACTCTACGTCATAAACAAGTTGCTAATTTTTTTTAAGGGAGCTAGCATTTACATGATCTGTCATGAAGAGGAACATAGGAGAACTCCTCCTCTTCTTTTCCATCATCTGTGGAGGAGCCACCATGTGATTGAGTGCCAGCGGTGCCGTGGCCCTCTGCCATTCAAAGGGTTAAGCAACACATCAGTTCCTACTAAATATATAGAATAGTTTTTAATGAGCACTTCAACAAGCAATCCTTTAAAGCAAGTGTGTGGTTTTTTTTTAGGAAGATTTAAAATTAATTGAATACAATGACCTTTCAATAACATGATTGAAAATGTTACTAGCCATAACTTGGGTGTTATCATTTTTATTTTAATACTTTAGACACTTAACAATTTAAGCTAAACTGGCGGCCGCCCTGAGTCTAAAGCGACCGCCACCGCGGGTAATTTTAAAACCGCGTGCAGGCACGTTTTTTCCCAATGCGTGCCGCGCGGCCACGCATCACTGGTGCCTCCGTTGCCTCCGTTACGGCGGCATCCTGAAGGCATCAGTGATGCTGGGGATCACGCTGTATATGTGGGGGATGTAGGGGATCAGGGGAAGCAGATGCGGAGCAGCCAGGGTTCGCGGACCAGAGGAAGGGAGGAAGGGAAGATGGAGCTGGCACGCGGCCAAGTTCGGCGCCACCGAAAAAAGCCCCGGAAACTTACGGGTATTTGTTAGATTAAAGCTGGCCACAGCAGTATAGTACCCTAATCCACAGAGAGGGCGTACAGGCAGTGCACTGCTTGTGGAATTAGGCAGAAAAAATGTGACGTGGCAGGATCAACAGTTTAAAAAAATGCATGACTTTATTCAAGATTGAGCATCACAGTATGTACATTGCGCTGTGAGAGGTACTCTGACACGTTTAGGGTTCCCTGCCCTTTGTCATTGCTTATTCCTCAGTACTCTATGGGTGTTTAGTCTAGCCCCAGGGGAGTGATTGTTCATATTTAGTTTCTTATTGTGGTTCCATGATGCATTCATTTTGCACTACAGGATCAACCCAGGAGTATTATTCTATTTGTTCATCCTCCCCCAAATTTGAGCATTATTTGACTACCTTCACAAGCAAGCCCTTATCTGTTTGAATACCTGTTATTATGTGCACTGGACATTATTATCACTTACTGTCTGTCACAAACCTCTGAAGTATTTCTCTGAGCACAGACACAGAGCTTGTCTCTAATGCTTACCTATAGTACCCTCATCAAATAGATCAAACGTAATCTACGTAGCTAAGATATGAATGTAACGTCTTTCAATTGCATTTGGCTGTTCACAAACACAAATTCTAGCTAATCCTCTTGTATTTTGAGAATGTCATCCACAATGTTAGAAAATTGATGCAGTCACATTAATAGTGTTACATTTCTTGGGTGTAATGCAATAATGATCTACTACATTCAATAACATCTGTAGTAAATTCATAATGAACCGGCACTCCAGTATAGCCTGACCTTCGGCAGCTATTGCTAATTCTGGGCCTTTCCTCTGTCAGTCCTGTTAGAACAGGCAGTGGAAAGGTTAATTCTTTCAGTTGGCCTGTTTTGCATTTCAGCTCTGAGTATGTAGCAATATTCAGGGGCGGGCCTAAGCAACCTTTGAGCATGTTAATCCAAAGGGTGGATATGGGTTGGAACACCCCCTGATGTGTGTGAACCAATCAGTATCCAGCTTTGAGTTGTAATGATTCAAAGCTAGTGACACTCCCTGAGGATATTCAAATTGAGACATGTTTCCTAAAATATAGATTGTCAGTTAGTGAGTGTGAGTTAATCTTCAGAGAGAGCAGAGAGATATAGGAAGCCAAGAAGAGTTCTCTCCCTCCTGCCCCACGTGGGTGAGGAGGGAGGAGAATCAAGCTGCTATGAGCAGAAGGGCAGAGAGCATATCAGGCCTATCATGTTCTGCTGTATGCTGTGTATGTTGCCCTGAATAAAGATCCACAGAAAAAAAGCTGCTGTGTGTGTCCCTGTTCCTGGTGTCTGGAGAATGGAGTGTCAGTGGGGGGTCTCTCCTCTGGAGGCCCTAGGGGATCCCTACTGGCTGGAGGCGTTGTGCACCCTGAGAGAACAAGGTAACTTGTCCCACACCACACCTCCTCTCCCTGTCCTGGGTTCTCTCCACAACACCGCAGAGCACTCAGCCCTCCTGTTTATCAGCAGGTCACAGCACCAAGAACACTCAGAGTGACCAGAAGGAGTGTACCCCCCAATCTCATGTCGGGTGGGGTACCATAGAAGGGTTACACCAGTATGTTATCCTTTATCTTCTTTAGCTTTTACACAATTAACCAATCTCCATGTTTTCAACTATTTTATACTATTCCTACTGTACTTCACTGTATAAGCAAACAATATGGTCAGGACTAACAAAAGACCAATACAATGCCCTCACTCAGTTTCTTTAAATAATACACTAACTCGTTTTCACATCTTTTATTGTATTTAACTTTTCTGTTTGGCAGTGCTATGATTGCAGCAATTCATGAATTCCTTTTTGTCATATAATGATTATTTAATTACAACTACAGTTGTATTCCAAGTAAATACAAATCTCTTGTAAAAGATTATGTCCATATTACAGATATAGCGTCATTTACTGGCACATTTGTCTCATGGATAGAGTATGCACCACCGATAATTTTTCAGCTGCTCAAAGCTGACCCGCAAATGTGTTGCGGCCAGGAAAATTTGGTTTTTATTGTCGATTCCAATACTTCGCAAAATTAATAGTCTGCGCTCCATGTCCTCCTCATATGTCAGCGGGCGTGTGGCGGGAACGGCACCGCTGCTAGCCGCTTCTGTGTATGCGTGGCGTCCGTCAGCGGCGTCATCACTACTGCGCATGCACGGCATGTCAGCGGGCGTGTGGGGGGAACGGCGGCCGTTAGGAATGGCACCGATGGTGATCGCTGCCGCCACCGCATGTGACAACGGGCGTGTTGGGGGAGCGGCGGCCATTACGTGACGTCATTTCCGTTTCACATTTTCGTCTCCATGTCTCCAGTTTTGTTCCATCAAAATTGACTAGGTGCCACTAAAGAAGTTTCACTTAAAAAAATGGGATGACCATGGACAAGAGAGGTCATATCATTGTAGACCTAATTACAAAAATTTAAATAAAAAATATATACTGTATATAAATATAATAAAAAAAGGGATGAGCCTACTTTTTTAGAGGAGGGTTATCTCTGGAGAAAGAGAGAAGAGGAATTAACATTCCCCTGGAGGAAACCCTTACAAGAATTGGAAAACAAGAACAAATTCTCCCCCTTGAGAGGGGAATATCCCCAAATCCCTCCTCTGAGAATAAAAATGGACTAAAGTACATGAGAGGAACAAGAGGAGGAAGACTCACACAACAAAATAATGAAGTGGTTGATGGTACAGGGATTTTTAATATTAGTGGTACAATCTTAAATGATCCAGAATTAAAAGTTCACTCTAAGGGACTTAATATTGGCCCGTCCCTACGACCTAATGCATTTAAATTGTTCATTGACGCAAACAAGTTTATGCGAAAGTTTGCAATTAAAAGGCATTTTTTAAAAGGTAATTTTGATTTACCGAAAATATATCAAATACTATAGAAGTATTTAATAACACATCGTTAAAAAAGAATTCACCCTTCTACCCATACAGCTGTGACCGCCTTTATCCTAAGGTGACCGTAGCTGCGCCGCTCTGATAACCGCGGCCAGACGCGGTCTGTTTTCTTTTTTTCCAGAGCGGTTTGCGATATGTTAGCTCTCGGATTTTTAGCGCTGTCTGCAATTCTTCAATACCGTCTAAAACTCAGGTGGGCGATCGTGAGCTGTTGTCTTAAAAGTCTAATAGCAATTCAACCTACAGTACAGCCGTACATTTTCTGCAAGTCTGTGTGTGCGCGCAGTAATTGTAAATTTGAAGATTTATACAGTGTTACAAAAATATAACGTTGCGTCTTCTTCAAATATAAAATTAACACATTTCTACAGTATATGTATTATTTAGTAATCAATACATTTACTTCTTTTCATACTGTTTATTTTATGCGCATGTGTGTACTGTACAGTATGTCTCATTTGAACATTGTTGAAACACATAGGCGTGTTACAGTATCACATTTCAGAGCATTAAACATTATGATGACATTTTGAAAATATTTCTTTGAACTGATAATCCATCATACAGCGCTCTCTCCCTCGCCCCCGCACACAGACAAGGCTCAAGGATTTCAACTTCTTATCTACACCTCTCCCACACCATTCATTTCTTATGGCTGGCTTTCTGGCTTGAATCTTCCCGAGTGTGGCATTACATTCCTGCGCATGCGTGTATGACTTCCCATTCATTTAGATGTTCAAGTCTGAACTGTTTTTCGTTTCTCGACATGTGCCTCCATAACAATTCTTGATATTCTGAGAATCAACCAGTACTGTTGCTTTTTAATTCTACACTAGTCATGCACGTTCTTTATGAGGTGGATGGCATAGTACTGTGATTTTTATTTGAGGGTGTGGGGATCAAAACATTATGATGAACTGTTGAAAAAAAATATTTGAACTACAGGTAATCCATCATACAGCTTCCACACCCCCCCCCCCACACCCCGCACACACACAAGGCTCAAGGATTTCAACTTCTTATAGACACCTCTCACAAACCATTCATTTTCAAATGGTTGGCTTTGTGGCTTTAATCTTCCCGAGCTTGGTCTCACATTTCTGCGCCTGCGTATAATTCTCTTTGGGACCTTGTTGATTATTCATGCGCATGCATGTATAACTTCCCACTCAATTAGAAGTTCTAGTCTGAAAAAACTGACCTGTTGAAAATATTTCTTTGAACTACAAGTAATCCATCATACAACTATCCCCCCCCCTCCCGCCCTGCACACACACACAAGGCTCAAGGATTTCAACTTCTTATCGACACCTCTCACAAATGTGATAATCCATTCCCAAATTTAATATGTTAATCTGATTAGCCATTCTTAGCCCTTCAACCAATCTCCCCCCCCACCCCCCACCACTTCACACACAAACCTTACAACGTGAGGGGTGGGGGGTGTTTCAATGATTATGATTATCGTGAATGTAAATAAATATTTATTTTATCAGGAATAAAAAATACAAATAATCAAATATAATACAAATTTCAGTCTTTATCTTCTTTGTACACGTACTGTAGTTCTTCTGTCCGTTGAAAATTAAGGGCCAGTGGATAATCATGGAAGAATGAAAAATACAAATAATCATGAATAATGCAAATTTATAATAATAAATACAGTAATACAAATTTTCAGTCTTTCTCTTCTTCGTCATTGCCACATTGCATTCTGTAGTTCATTGAGAGGTATACACACATTTCACACAATTTACACATGATACCCCCCTCCCCCGTCCGTCCTTTTTAGTGCAGATCTCTCTGAAAAGGAAAGAAAAAAAAGTGCATTTAAGTGCATATACTGTAATGGCATTGTGTACAGTATAACTACTCCATATTGGACTATGCAGTTACTACTGTCAAACTACTGTATACTGGAACTCATTATACATTATAACTACTGTATAACTACTGTAAAATACTTTGTAGCAGGATTGGTAGTGTAGCTGTCTCTGAAAAGGAAAGAAAAAATTAGTGCAGTTAAGTGCATATACTGTAATGGCATTGTGTACAGTACTGTAAAATACTTTGTAACAGGAACAGGTTAAATGCATACTGTATACTGTAAAACAATCTGTGCCATACTTACCTGTATCATATTGTACCATACTACCTTCCTAATGCATGCCCATTATGCTGTATCACAATGGGCAACAGAGTCGCAATATGGTTAATATATTTATTACATCGTTCCACGGTGAGTACATTGTTTCCAAAACGCATTATGCCATTCGCAACTCATCCTTTTTGGAGGGTTTCACAACTTTTCGTTTATGATCCTTCAGCTGATGCCAGACCATTTCGATTGGATTGAAGTCTGGCGATCTGTCATTGGAGGGGGAAAAGAAGGAGAATTAGTTAAAGAGATACAGTACACAGTAAACAGTGGGGAAAAATGAGACACGGTTACCGTACTTATCGCTGTATATTTATATAACAATATTACAATATATATATATATTATTATTATTATATATATATATATATTATTTATATTGCTGTATATTTATATAACTATAATATATATCTTTCTATTATTATTGTTATTGCTGTATATTTATATAACTATATTATATATCTATCTATTATTATTGTTATCGCTGTATATTTATATAACAATATTACAATATATATATATATTATTATTATTATATATATTTAGTAATAACAATAATAGAGCGATAACAATAATAATAGATAGATATATAATATAGTTATATAAATATACAGCGATAACAATTATAATATAATATTACTGGTACTTTATGTGTGTGTGTGTCATGCTGTTTACAGTAAACAGTAAACTGTGTACTGAAATGTTTTTTTTTGAGTGCGTGAGTCATAATGAGTAATAATGAAGTGAGTGATAATTAAGGAAGAGGTGTAACTCACTTTGAAATACTGTAAAAATAGAATTGATTATAAGAATGTAAGAATGTAATTATGATAAATGAGGAAGGAAGTGCAACACAAAAACAAATTGTACAGTACAGTATATCTAATAAGTGCTAGGAAAATGGTTCTGTTAAAAACAATAAGCCATCTAACCAATAAAGTACTGCACGGTAAAGAAAACATTCAAAATACTTTACTTACGTGGTAGTTACCGTTGGTGTCTTCATGAATTTTTTGGTCTTACCGTGGGCATGATAGCTCACGGTGGCTGCTGGTACAACGAGGCCAGAAGTACTTAACCAACGTTGAATATCTGAAATTCGTTGTCCTCTCATGTACATATCCTTTATTCTCATGCTGAGATCTTTAGAAATCTTTTTAACAGGCATCGCTGCGTATTGAAAGAAATACAAGCACAAGAATGTATATTCGATGTTGAATCGATGTGTACTCAATGTGCAGTGAATCTGCAAAATGGATGGTGTATTTATACTTTATTGTGTCTCATTATAATACTTCCACTTTTAACACCTGCACCTCATGGCCATGCACGCGAAAAAAAATTGTAGTGCACATTAGAATACGCCCACTTTTAACACCTGCACCTCAATCACAATAAGGACATAGTGTATAAAGGTTGACTCAAATTGCATAGCCCACCACACTCTGATCTGTTTCTGAACTTGCTCTTGTCCAGTTACTGCATTGTGCTTTATTCCATCTGCATCCATGGATGAACCCCGATTCTGTGGACGCAGGAACCCACTCTCTTCTGCTGTGCCGAAAAAGCAACAGGCGGGAGCCTTTTCCAAGCCACAGCCAAAGCGAAAGGCCAAGGCTACTAAAGAAAACCTTCCGACGACTCCAAAGGCTAAGGCTTTTAAGAAGTCTTATTATGTCAAGAACAAATTGGCTGATATATCATTAAAGCAAAACAAATGGAAGCCACCCATCGAACCCACATTTCACCTTCTCCTGCATTCCTCGACGATGCTGATGCTTATCTCCATGGAACCCCCAGGACACCTTCTCCTGCACACCACGCTGCCGCTTCTCTCCAGGGAACCCATAGGACACCTTCTCCTGCACCCCATGCTGCCGCTTTTCTCCAGGGAATGCCCAGGACACCTTCTCCTGCACCCCACGCTGCCGCATCTCTCCAGGGAACCCCCAGGACACCTTCTCCTGCACTCCACTCTGCCGCTTCTCTCCAGGGAACCCCTATCTCATCCGCTCCAGCACCCATCCACTCAGATGTCCACAGCACCCCATGCACAACATCCAGCTCTTTAGACCGCATGCTGAATGGGTTAAGTGTCAATATCCCTGAGAACTCTGGTATGCTGGTAAAGATAGATCTTCTTTTAGAGACCATGCTAAATATGGATCAACGGATGGATAAGATGGATAAGCAGATGGAGAAGATGGATAAGCGCATGGAGAAGATAGAGACTGACATCGCTGGGATACATAATTTGCTTGCAGTTCCTGCCCCTGTATGTCGGCAGCAGGAGGGTGGCAGGGATGGGATGGATGGGACCTTCAACTTTCCATCACCAAGCGCACCCCCTCCATCAGAAGAATATGTGTTCATGTTTGCAGTTGACGAAGATGACATGACAACACCGTCAAGACCACGCCAGGAGACAACACAGACAAGGCGAATAAGACAGGAGGAAAGCATCCTCCCAGACCACCTACCCTCGCCCGCTGCCACAAGCACATCCGCTCCCAGAAGCACACCCGCTCCCAGAAGCACACCCCCTCCCAGAATCCCACCCACACATGCTTGCATTGAGACGGTGCCCGACATCATATTGACCGAGCTGTCCCAGCCTCTCAGGGAGAAGTATAGGTTTGCAAGTGGTGGTATAGCCCAGAAACATGCCATGCACATTTTCAAGCACCACGTGAGCTACGAGGTGTAATTACAGTGGGCCCACAAAGTCAACTATGAAGGGAATCCCGTCAAAAAGGCTCTTCCTGAAAATTTAAGAAAGACTATGGTGGAGGAATTGCGGCGCTATCATTCCATTGCAGATCATTTAATGAAAATTGCGAGAGACTCCCTAAATGGCATTTTGCGGCATACAAGGCATCGTCCCTGGAAGGACAGACAGGTGGGCATCGAATTCGAAATGTTGATTCATTCTTGACTTACTGTACTGTACTCCAATAAAAATAATGTAGATTGTTTTAAATTGTATTAATAAATAAATGTTTTTACTTACACTGTACACCAGTGAATGTTTTGACAAATAATATAGAATGTTTTAAATTGTATTAATAAATAAATGTTTTTACTTACACCTGTGAATGTTTTGATTTACTGTACTCCAATAAAAATAATGTGGATTGTTTTAAATTGTTTCATTGTGTCTCCTTTTATAACAAAATACTGTGTTTCTGTACAGTAAGTAATGGTTGGTTAATTAATGTACAGTAGCAAACACAAGAATTTTGTGTTTCAACAAGGTTCCATGAGGCATACTGTACAGTACTGTAATGTATACTGTAGGCATGTGCATCACATCAAAACAGTATTAAAACAATAGATACTGTATGGGTATAGAATACACATACTGTAATACATGTAGAATAAATGCATACTTTTCATTGTTGGGGTTTATTATACAGTACAGTATGTAAAAAATGTATTGTATACGGCATGAAAAAAACTGCATACTGAACTGTTTCAGGTTTTCTATTAAGTTCACAGTTATTCTATCCTAATTCTATCCTAATCCATAAAAATGGCACTGCCACTACTTGGGTAGATAGTTGCCTCCGTTCCGTGGATTTTTAAATCAGATTCAGCAATGTGTAAGCATCGTTACAAAAAGCAACATTATTCATCGAAATCCATTTGCCGTTCTCCGCCTGATGACAAAGTTTCTTTTCTGAGGAAAAATAAAAGTATTACTGTAATGGTTGGTTCAAATTAGTCAGTCCCCTAAAGAAGTTCCCACAGTCAGTCCCCACAGTCCCCTCGGTCAGTCCCAACAATAATTTTCTTGGGGGGCGTCTCTTGTTCACATACACGCATGCGCCTAGATGTGATGACACGCATATGCGTTTCAACAAGGTCCCAATGAGACATACAGTAAGCGCATGCGCCTAGCTGTCCACCAATTGTTCAGTATTTACTGTAGAAGCTGCTCAGCCAATGATATTGCTGGACTACATTTTCGCGAATAATGACTAAAAAAATAGAACTATATAACCATAAGCAAAGCGTTTGATTACAACAGAATCGCTTGACTGTGCATTGCTATTGATATTTCAAAAAAAGAATAAAATACGGTAGCCGTACTCACCATAGACTTTGCCAATTGGTTGGCGCCGAGACACAGCCACCAGTCCTGTATTCTTGATTATACACGTAGTTGACAGGTGGCAGCGGGCCTGCTAAACCTGTAGTTGACAGCTGATGAAGCTGGAAATCTTTTTGGTACATGCAAGCTTGCTGGTATCTGTATGTGAAATCCTGCTCAGGCTGCAGGTATCCAGGCGGGGACAGCAAGGGTTGCCAGTCAGCAGGTTTTCACTGACGGTCGGACTGTTATTGGAAGCTGGCGCTGCCGCATTGCTTGCCTGGGACTGACGATTCTTAGTTGGTTTTACCATGACCTTTCGCCTTTTGAAGTCTCCATGATCAAAGACACTGTAAAAATCTGGCGCAACACACCAATACCCTCCTCTAACTCTGGGTGTAGGATCAATACGAAAAAAACACAGATCGATACATAACTTTTTCTTTATTGCATGCTTCCACACACGAGCATCTGGTGAAAATTTGTAAAAGTCATAATTTTCGATAAAATATTGATAAATTTGACTAACAGTGGCCATCTTATCATCTGCTGCATTAATTGCGGAGCATATTAAATAAGCATACGTTAAGTCTGCCTTTTTTAACACGTACTGCGGCGGTGTACTCATCTCAGAACTCTGAACAATATTGTAGAACACCAGACACTGTGCATTTAGTTTTTAATATGAAACGCCTAAATTGATACAGTATTTTAACTTCATCAGTACCAAGGTCAATTCACAATGGACCACTGTGGTATTTTTTAAACACCTGCAAGTCGACACATTACTGAAGCACATGTGTACAGTACTGTAGTGTACACGATACAATTCATTACAATTCATGAATATCTGCCACCTGGCGGATACGCGAAGAATTGCACCAAATTCAATCCGAACCATTATCATTAAACAGATCAAGCGCGGGTGACGGCCGGCATGAATTCGGAATGATTACGGCATGAATGTAGCATGAACGCGTTCAAGCGCGTGGCATTCTGAAAAAGTCACCGGAAAAGAACCGAGAAGTTTTAAAATAAAAGCGGCCGTGGCTGGACAATGACAAATGCAATTTTGTGGATAATTCCATCTAATTGTAAATGATTCTGAGTTATTAACTAAACAAGAATCAAAGGGCAAAATTAACATCTCTAAACTAGAAATAGATGCCATGAATAAACTCACTAAGGACAAAAATCTAGTGATAAAAGCAGCAGACAAGGGGGGGGGGACTGTTACGATAAGTCATGACTACTACTTGGAAGAATCAATTAGAATTCTAAATGACAGAAGTACCTATTTGGTTATTCACTCAGATCTGACTAAAGACTACAGTATATATCAGAGTTGGATTTATTATTACGTAAGGGCAAAAATATGGGCATACAGTAATAAATTAAAACGATTTTCAGTTTTTAAATAAAAAATTTCCAAGAATACCCACTTTCTTTTTTTTTGCCTAAAGTGCACAAAAACCTACAACAACTACCAGGTCACCCAATTATCTCAGGTATTCATTTATCTACCTCCAATGTGTCCCTTTATATTGATACATATCAAAAAAAAGATGTTTTCCAACTGCCATCCTATCTTAGAGATTTTACCCAAGTCATAAAAATCCAAGAGAATATAGAATGGAAAGACACCTTTATTTGGTGTACAGTAGATGTCATGTCTCTCTATACGGTCATAGACTACTCCCAGGGCTGTAATGCCATTTAAAAGACACTAGAGAATAGAGGTAATCTCAGTACAGGACAGGTCAATTTCCTACTGGAAGGGATTAAATATATCCTCGGACAAAAAATTTTCTCCTTTGAAAGTCATTTTTTTCCTTTAAACCATAGGTACTGACACGGGAACCAGGTTCAAGCCAAGTATTGCAAATCTTGTCATAGGGGTTGGGAGGAAAATTGCATATATCATTCAAATCCCTTTGACACGAACCTGGTGCTATGGAAAATATATATAGAAATTGTTCATCTGGAAAGGTACTGAAGAAACCTTACAGGAATTTATTGTACATTTAAATACCAATGACCTCAATTTAAATTTCACTGAGAAATATCACGAAATCCAGTGTTGAGTTTTTAGACCTGGTTCTGTACGTTGAGGATAATACAATTAAAACAAAAACCTTTTTTAAGCAAGTGGATTGCAACAACTATGTCTTGAAGAATAGTTGTCATCATCCAAGATGTACATCGAACATACCCTTTGACCAATTCAGATGCATCCGAAAAAATTGCTCTGATTTAGAGAACAAGCATCTGTCTTGGAGCAAAAATTTATTTATAGAAAATATCCTCTTTTAGAAGTTGAAGAATCAAAAAATAAAGCAAGGATATTAGATTGAAATCTTGTTCTTAATCCAAGTATGAAAACTTTAGAAAATAAGATTACTGTCCCTTTTGTCACCAAGTTCAACAGTGAACACGGGAAGATCAACGCAATATTAAATAAACATTGGCACATTTAAAAAAATGATTCAGTTTTAAATGAACACTTATTGGATAGAGCCCACGTAATATATACTAAGGAACGAAATTTGAAGGACAGATTGGTTCAGAGTATTTTGAAAACCACTAAAACCAGTGACAGCTGGTTAAGCGGGTAACCCAAATGGGTTTTTAAGGTGTACGAAATGCAAGGCTTGTAAACAAGGAAAAGAGAGAACTGATTGTTTTACTTCAAATTCAACCAATGAGACTTTTAAGATCAAGAGTTTTATTAATTGCAAAAGTATATCAGTTGTCTATTTGTTAAGCTGTCCGTGTGGGTTATAATATGTTGGTCGGACCATACGACCATTAAGGTCAGGATTCTTGGGCACATCAGAAATATTACTTTAAGACTAGAAAGTCATAACGTGTCCTTACACTTCAAACTTTTCCATCTGTCAGATCCTACTGGTCTTACCTATTTAGGCATTGACCTAGTTAAATTAAATTGGAGAGATAATCATATCCAGAGTATTTCTCAGCAAGAAACTTTCCAGATTCAAAAATTAAAAACCTTAAAACGGCAAGGTCTAAATATTGATATAGATCTGAATTCCTTTTTTATTTAACAGCATTTAGATATCCCTAGCAAGTATTCTTTTGTTTATGTATATAGATTTATTTAAATATAATTATAAATATTATTATGTCCCCTTTTATGAACCATTTAATTTCAATTTAACAATGCAATATGCATATTTATGTATCTTAATTATTCCACTATCAATGGTCTCATCCTTGATGTTCAGTATTCTTCTGATTGCTTCAATCTTGTACAATATAAATATGTTATATATTGTAACTGATGTCTGTTCTCTCTTTCGAACATAAATACCTCCTTCAGCACACTGATTCAGTGTATCATGCCCTATTTTATCTTTACTGTTACCAATTTTTCATGATTATATTTCTGTCAATTTTATGTTTGTGTCGCCCCTATAAGATGTTGATCCCCTTTTAGGGACTATATATCAGACCAGTGCATCATGGACTTCTATTGTATCCCTGAGGAAGTTCCTTGGTGGAATGACTCAAGTATGGTGTTCCTTTGATGGTTAGAGCATTTAAGATTGCTGTCCAAGCTGTTCCACGCACCAAAGAAGCTGCAGCTGAAACCTGAGGCTCCGATTGACTCCGTCGATGCCATAATATCACCGCTGGGGAAACACAGAAGTGTGTCTCCACGCGAGACTAAGATTTGCTGAGTTCTATCGGCTACCATCGACCAGCTGTGTGCCAGGGGCACGACAAATTTAGTTGACCCAGAGTGGTCTAAACACTTGTTTTTATCATGGAGCGTGTGAGTTTTTATGGGTTCATTGCTCATCTGTGTTTTTTATTTATAAACTGTTCTGTATGATATCTATTTTCTTTTTAATTGCATGAATTTGGGAACCCCTGATCTATCTACAGTACATACCAAACTAGAAAAACATCCATATCGTTTTTTAATATCTCAATTTCTATTTCACGTGAGTGGGTGTGACGGTGAAGAGGTAACCAGGCCATCAATAAACCATATTTGTGGGTTTAGAGTGTTAGCTCGCTGACCCATTGGTTGTACATGAAATGTATGAGATTGTGCAACAATAAAGAATTTATGTGTGTTTTACCTTTCCAGAAGTGCTAACCAGTGGAGATTCACAAGCTATGAGATTCAAAGGGAGGTTTGTGGTAAAAGTGTTATCACATTGTGTCTAGATAAACAGGGCCCAGCATTGCTGGCCACCCCAAAAATGTATCCGGGAATCAAGTCAGATTCCCGCGGACATATAGGCACAGACCTCCGGTCAAAATCCTTCCTTGAAAACAGTTTCGTGACACACCGCCAAGTTCCCTGCTTCAGCAAAGAGCAGAAAGGTAAAGGAGGCATAGGGATGTGAGGTGTCCCTGAACCAGTCAATGGGTCCCTAGGTTAATGGGGATACCCAGTTAATGCCCTGGCCTCCCAGAACCTATAAAGGGTTCATGGGTTATTTCCCAGCATGTGCACAGTAAAATGAGGCACAGGGATGAAAAGTTTTCCTATAGCTGCGGGGATCCCTAGATAACATAGGGGATCCCTGTGATGGTGAAGGGGTACCAAGGCCATAAAAAAGGTATTATGCCTGGTTGAGTGTAAGCTCTTCAACCCAATTGTGGTATATAACTGCTTATAGAATAAAGATGTATGTGGTTTTACTGTTCCAGGAGTGCCAACCAGCGGGATGAACCAGGCATGAGCGTCAGGGATGATTTTACGGGAAAATGTTGTCAGGGTGTGTTTGGGTAGAAGGGGGCCCATGTTGCACGTTACCCGAAACATGCACTCAGGAATCCCCCCCAGATTCCTGAGGACATGAGGAACACAGACCCCCAAATAAAATACCCCCTAGAACGCAGTTTGCAGCTCACCACCAAATCCCCCTGCTTCAGCACAAATCAGAGCTGTGCAACAGGGCAGGGAACTGGGTTACAGTCAAGGTTCTGTGATATGACCTAATCCCAGGACCCAGTGAAGGGTTCCATAACTCTCTCACCAGGGATTAGGTGGCGAGAGTTGTAGGGGTTAAATTTTAAGTTAAAGTGTAGAGTGTCAGCTCTTCATCCAACTGCTGGCTGCAGTCCTGTGAATGTGTATAAATTGTCTATATGCGCCCGGCTAGGAAGAAGAGGGCCATATCACCGTATTAAGGGTTAATGAATACACACAACCTACACGGGGCATAAGGGTTTAATGTATATCCCCACACTCTCCCCAGGGTCACTATGATAAAGGGACACTGCCCAAGTAATGCCCAGGTACTTTGAATCCAGTATAGGAGTTCAGGGGTGTTACTCCTGCTCAGGATAATGCTGAGAGTTTATTGGGGTGTAAGGAAAATGGGTAAGTCAGGTTGGAATAAAACTGTGTAAGTTAGGTTTTTGAAGTAATGTCATAGGAAGTCTTTTAGTATCGATAAACAATACATTTGCATAGGGAGTTTCAAAGGGGCAGCAGACACATTCGGGATTCACAAGTACAGTGAG